>NW_022476070.1:0-175205 GCF_009193645.1 Aspergillus pseudonomiae | reverse complement strand
TTTTTTTTTTTTTTTTTTTTTTTTTTTTTTTTTTTTTTTTTTTTTTTTTTTCCCCTCAGGAGTTTTGCTCGATGTGGATCCATCCCCGTTCAATCTCGCACACACACAACTTCCAGAAGCCGAGGTTGTAACACAGAAAATACAGTTGATGCTCAACTCTTCAACGTTGTTGGAAGCCAAGGACTTTCTGGCTCCTTTTCATGTGTAAGAGAATATCCAGGACTTGGTTCTGCTGCTGTGACGAAGGATGTGATTTCTTCATTGGCGTCCGTTGGGTCCAATCCTTTGAGGAGTTGTTAGGGAGCTGTCAGCAGGATCGGCATGGAGTCCAAGACCCCCTAAACTCAGAATATAGCCCGAAACTTGAATACCCATGGAACTGGAATTTTCAGACACGGAACCCATCCCCAGGTCCGGGATAAGCATATCTGTAGCGTAGAATAAGCGCCTGTGAAAGTCTGGTTCGTGATGGGGATGCCCGACGGACCGCTGCTGTCAGTCGCTCTGAAGGAAATCGTTTCAAAGTTGAACACAAAGGGCAACCGCTAAGACCCGCGAACACTTCATCGTGCATCTTGTTGACCCCCACCAAGCCATGTACGAAGACAAAAAGAGGTGGTCCAATATAAAGACAATAAACACAGAAAAAAAAAAGAGAAAAAAACTTTTTTTTTCTCCCTCTACTCCTCACCTCAATACGTACTTCTGGTTTCTTTTCTTCCTCTTCATTCTCTTATACCCTTCTTCCATGGAAAAACCACTCCCTTCTCTGATTTGAGCATTGAAGGCCGTGGCAGTAAGAAAACCTATGTTTCTCTCGACCACTCCACAACTCGCTTCGTTTTGGCAGACCCTAAGCAAAGTGGGTTCCCGGTGCTGTGTACGATTGACAGGTACTTTCGACATCCCGTCGATCAGCAAAGAACCACGCATCCTCTCCTGGGCTGAGTGACTCCAACTTTGTTAGCCACCGAAACGTGGCATTAATTATATACGACGATGCAGGAGAATTTCTTTAACTTGTTGCAATCATGGTAACGTCCGGAGACTTGCTGACAGGCCTCCGGGATGGCGTTGATCGAACCCAGCAAATAAGCATGAAAATCGTGATTGATCCATGTTGCTTGCCTTTAATTTTTTTTTTTTTTTTGGTATCACAATCTTTTCCCCTTTCACATAGGTTTAGTCACTAGCACCTGCGCCAATGACTCAATATTCTAGCCAACAACGGCCACTCAGAAACCCCTCATTTCTTTTTTCTGGTGTCTTCAGAAGGATGAGAATTGAAACCTCTGCCCGAATGCAGGTATTGATCTGTACGATAGAAGGCTTCGCGGTCGTGAGTCGTCCATCTTTCGGCCCTTACGAATCCTAGTCCTGGCCCTTGAGACCCTTGCGTGGCTATCGCTAATAGCTGGCCTCTCGCCGCTCACCTTCCTGCTGATCTTACTAAGGTAATAGCTTTCCTGCTGATGCTCCTGAATTTCCGCGCAATGGCACACTGCCGCATTATCGATATGGCCAAGGGCTCCATTGAAAAAAAGAATAATGATAGTGGTGTTTCCTGAGACCGTCGCCCGATGTTTGCTTGTTTGAAGGGGAAGGAAAAAGAAAAAAGAAGAAGGGATTGGCGGGCTTCTAATGCTAGTAGCTTTGCAGCTGATGCGGCTAGATGCAGATGCCACCTATTAAGTTCTACCATCAGTATGCGTCAGAAACGCAGCACAGCACTGGAAGGAAGACCAAACCCGCGATAAGAAAAAAGAAAGCGTAATCCTCAGCCGCGGCTTTACACGAGTGCAGATCAGGGATCTTCACATCATGCATGGGAGGCAGCGTAGTCCATCAAGACGGTCAACGTTACTTTAAGTAAGGCTAGCTTTTCGTTGCTGAGTTTCGCCTAGACCAGCGAGGAAAACCAATTGTCCTTGAGGATCCCATCAGCAAAGGCAGATCGTGCAGGGCTAGGCACCTTTATGCTGCATCAAACGAATAACCCGGTCTCTAATGGACTGGCAAATTTAGGTACTTTATCCACGGACGTCCAATCATCCTCACAGCGCAACGGTCTGGATGTGTGGGGGGACCCGCGGACTCTGTGACCTGCATGTCAGGACACAGGGAATGTGATGCATCCACCAAACTAGATCATTAAATATGCAACAGCTAATAGAGCTGAAATTCGAGCCCGATTTTCCTCCACAACCGCACGTTGAAAAGAGGCCCACTCCCACAGCCTCGTCCTGGAATTGTTGCGAGCCGCGTTGTATCATCTTTCGGAGCACCGTGGTTATCGACGGTCATTTTCTTCTGTTCCTTTCCTAAGTTTTCTCGAAGAAAAGAAAAGCCCTTTCGACATTAGGGAGTCCGGTGTTGAGGGAACGGCCTTTCAAAGAGAATCTTATTCATCGCACAAAACGGCGGAAACAGCTGTATTGACGGGAATAAGAGGAAAAGGCGAATCGGTTCCGGGACTGATAGTAGTCTTCTTGTGAGGAAGGGAAGAAACAGCACACTTGTGGTATCTCGTGACACAACTCACGTTATCCATCACGTCGAACAGTTGCTGGGCTTTCGGGCCACCCCGAGCTTTCCCATCGACGAACAATACACGGCAACTTGCGCTAAGAAGGTATTTGCAAACAGGAGAATTAGAAAAAAAGAAATGCTTCGTGACAGAATCTGGTTTATTAATGATCCTTTAAAAGTCAAACCAACGGACATTGAGTGGGCCTAAGGTGCCCTGGAATACTCTCTTTTGACCGTCGCTCCTCCCTCGGATCGCTCTGCTTGAAACACGGATCCAAACGTGGATGACATAAGACCTAGGTTGGTTGCTATCCGGTTATTGTCTTGCATTGATATGATATTTAATTGTTATTTGGAATGATTGACGCTAATTTTAGTCGTCAGGGGAACGTGACGTTCGTATTTGAAGGCTAAACACTAAGAGGGGGAAAAGGTGCCCAAGCAAAAGGGCGATCTACGGATGAAAGTCTTATACCCGACACGCGAACAGGCAGTCAAGAGTTTAAGTACTGTGCAGGGCCGATCTCAAAGACGCAGAATAAAAGGAGACCAGACTCTGACTGGAATGCTTAGGCGCGTGCACCGACCACCAAAGAATCCTGCCCTGTCGTCAAAAATTGAATCGGAGACCCTGCGTGGCGCCCAGATACGGGTCAGATCACCTGCATAGCCGGCACCATCTCCGCTCACACGAGGCCAAACCGTTGCGGCTGTGGGTTGGGGTTTGCTCGGGGAAGCGAGTGTTGGGCTGCCGCAAACGCGGCGGACTTCATGCTTAGCCCAATCAGTTGTTGATCGAATCGCCCTAGGCGAGGTAGACTTTGGACTTGCGCAGGTGGCCGAACTGAAGCTCGCCTTTGATTGCCCTGTTCTTATCATTTAAGAACTTGCAAATGTGCGCATCATCTCTATGTCGCTACGGTTCCTGTCGGATCGTCGAGACTGATACACACCTTAGCCCGCTTTCTCAACCGTGGTCGACCCTTTGACTGGCAGCAACACCGCTTGGAACTTGACGGCCGAAAGGTGGCCGGTGCTGTTCTTTGCTTTGGTACAGCTCCACCATTCTCATTTGTCTGGTTCAGCTGGTTGTCTTCTGATCCCAGTCTATTAAAATTTTACCCTAAAACTTTTTTTTTCCCTCGTCTCCTCATTATTTTACCTCTAATAATTTGTGTGTGTGCGTCAGTGGCCTGTCAGGACCCAAGAGGCGACTTTTTGTTGACCCATCGTTCAGCTACGGTCTATCAATTAGGCGGTGCTCAATCCCGCGCCACTCGCTGCTCGCCTTAATTTTTTATTTTTTATTTTTTTTTAGTCATTTCTATATTTGTACTTTTTTTTTCATTTTCTTCCTTGCTTAAATTTTTCTCTCGACGTCTAGATCAACATCTATTGGATGATCTAAAACATCACGGTCGGAGAGCAGTTTTTTGACTGATATTTTATTTTCAATTTTTTCCTCGAAGGGTGATTTGGGAAGGTTGCATTTCATCATCTGATCCGCTTCGAGGACCAGAAGAGGAAAATTAAAAGAAAGGGAAAAAAAAAGCATAAAAAAAAGAGAGGTGTTCTTGAATTGCGAAGGCAGCAAAAAAAGTGGAGTGAGAAGAAGAGAGAAGATAAAGAGAGAGAGAGAGAGAGAGAGCTCTCAAGTTTGGTTGTTTGCCCTCCACCTGCCCGAGTTAAGGTTTGTCTGGAACCGTGCTCGGTTGGCTCTTGCCGCTTGCATTCTGACGACACCATCATCTTTTTCAACCTCTGCGCCGTTTTCGTAACCAGTTCCTCAATCTCGCAAGAGCAATTGTCGTCTCAGCTGCTGCAACAAGCGGCAACGTCGATTGACTCCCACTCTGGTCTCCACCCCGGGCCTCTTAGGTTCTAGTCGAAGCTCTATCGACTAGCTAATCACCGTGGTGTCCATCATTAACCACCATCTCCCTCCCCCATTCCCCTCTACCCCCCCACTGTGTATCATTCTTTCTTTTAGTGCTTCGTCGAACCACAAGTTTCCGGCTTGAGGTTCCAGAGTCCCGTGGCTTTTTTTTTTTGCCTTGCTGTAAAACCACAGGATCTCTCTCTCTGCCCTTTCCTTCAACTTGTCTTCCCCTGAGTATCCCACACTTTCATTCGTGGTTCCCTGCAATCTTCTGAACGGGTATCCCGACCTGGATCCTTTGGCACTCTCTCCTTTTGGGTTCGTCTTGCTCGATATCTCGCCTTTATGAGTGCGTCAACGTTCCCGGACGCTTCTCTTACTCGCGATCCTCAGAGGTGTGTTTTTTCGAGCTTCCCTTGTGTCCCTACTAACTTCAACTCTTACCCAGTTCCCCAAGGTTTCCCGCTGACCATGTTGTCCCCCAGTTCTGACTTTGAATTAATCATCCGCCAGCAGCCCACTCGGGCGCGCGTGGCCGGTGGGAAGGAGAAAGGTACGTGAGCCCGCAAGGTCCGGCAACTGGCGGGTATTGACTAGAGGTTGGCTACACAGAACGCAAGCCAGTCGATCCCCCACCGATAGTGCAGATCCGAGTAAAAGAGGAAGGAACTTATCTCGCGCAGTAAGTGGCTCGAGTTGAGATGATCCCGCAAGGATCCGCTCACTAACAGATGCTTGTAGACACTATCTGCAAAGTCCCTATTATTTTATGTGCTGCAGCTTGTTCGACCCCTCAGATGACGTTCCAGTCCCCGTGCCGCCATCTACGGCTTTGACCGGTACTTTGGTCTCGTCACTTCATCGGCTGAAGGACGTGGACAACACAGGTACGTTGACCCTGGTGGATGTGGTAGACGTTAATGTGACTGAACTGACTGGTCCAGATGGGGGCTTCTTTGTCTTTGGAGACCTGTCTGTGAAAGTTGAGGGAGACTTTCGGCTAAAGTTCACGCTCTTTGAAATGCGAAAGTAAGAACACTACATACCTTTCATCAGGGACTATTGCGTGAGACCTGGGGCGCATTTGGAGAAACTGAAGAAAGAACCGTATATGCTGACTTGGCCCGCAGGGATATTGTTACGCATCTGAAGTCCATCATCTCAGACCGCTTCACTGGTAAGGTTGCACCGAGAAGTTGCTCTGCTAAAACCCTTGGCGCTGACGAGCCCCAGTGTCTCCCCCAAAGAGTTTCCCTGGAATGGCAGAGTCGACTTTCCTATCCAGATCATTCGCAGATCAAGGTGTAAAACTCCGGATCCGAAAAGAGCCGCGGACCTTGATGTGAGTGTCAGCCCATACAAGAAACGCCCGTCTCCCATACTGCCGGGGCTCTTGAACTGACTTGAGGATCAGAAAGCGATCAGTCCCACGGCCGGAGGATTATCCTCAGCCGGTTCCTCCTCGTTCTCCAGATCGTTCTTCGATTCAGATGCCTGGTAATACCTTTGGAGGGTACCCAACAGCTGCAGCTGCAGCGAGTCGAGACTACGGTTATTATGCCGGCCCGGTCAAGCGGCAACGCACGTCAATCGACTTTGGTAACCGAGGCATGTATGACGATGGGCGGATGCGCCAAATGGAAGCTTATCCGCAAACCGCGGCTATGTATGCAAATCAACCAGGGGCCTATCCAACTCCTATCATGCAAGGGTATCCTACAGGACACACGGGTGTTCCAGATTACGCGGTTCGTTAGACCTCGCCTAGCCCGGTACCTACGTCACCCCCGTCGACAAGATCCCATAACGGCGGGGGTGACGATTAACGGGCTAAACACCCATAGTGCGTCATTTCATTACTCACACTTCGCATAGATGTCGTACGGTATTCCGCCCTCGGCTCAGGTTCCTCAAATGCAAGACCCAGGGGCCCACAGTCGGTCAAGTCAGCAGGCGACAATGCAGTCGCTGGGCATGGTAAACCCACCGGGCACACCTGTATGGGCACCATAAGCCACTGAATCCTTTGACGAGAAGCTAACTACCAACATCCTTGAGTAGACGGGGGATTCAACGGGTGCGATGATGCAGCAAGGGTATGCACGGCCACAGTACCAGGCGAGCTCTACAATTCTTCCCCCTTTGCAACGGAGTCGCAACTTTGCACAAGGGGCCAACGGCGCAACAGCACGAGGGTATTTTGACCAAACTTCTCAAGCAGCAACCCCCATCCTCCCCTCACAGCCGCTTGGTACGAATGAGGCAGATCGATATGGCTCTGCGCCTGGCCAGGCAGCTTTCGAACACCCCGGCTCGTCTAATGGAACACCCCGCTAAATGGGCACAGGCTTCGTGCTTGTCATCACGGTATTGGTAGGATTATGGTTTTCATGTTATCTCGTTTATTTTCTACGTTTGCTTGTTTGGGAATGATGATACGCCGCGTGGGACGTTTGGATTCGAGTACCTTGGATTTTCTTTCCGGATAGACTGTCGGACTGGTGTTTTGTCTTTTTTATGGGAACAGAATGGGTGGCTTCCGGGAGATACAAGGCGCTTGGGGACATAAAAAAGGGAACCCGTATTAGCGGGGCATTCTTCTGATGGTTTGTATTACGATCTTTGCTGCCTTTGGCTTTGCTTTCAGGATAAGGAGATGTTTTTGACTTCCTCTGTACATATTTGCTTGAACGCTATCAGGATGTGAGGTGAGGTGAGCGCGGTGAAGCTTACGACCTGCGTTGCTTGATAGGATTCTGGAATCCATACTATTATTAATCTAAAAAAAAAAAAAAGAAAGAAAGAAAGAAAAAGACTCAAATTATTGTAAACTGACCTGGTCTATTGGTCAAGGTTCCTATCTAGGCAACCGGGCATGGTTGCCAGGTGATCTTTTCGTTCATTCACTTACTCACTTTCGCTCTCCCTCACCCCACTTTACTTCCACACTCTCATTTTCCCTCTCATTGTCTCTCCTTATCATAATTGAATCCCAACTGCGTCTCGGATGTACTCGTCCTTTTAAGTGGCCCTCCTTCCGTCGCGCGTTGGACACAAACCATGTCGTCTCCCGAGCTAGACCCAGAACCCCAGGGCTCACCCCAGGTCCGCAATCTGGAAATCAGAGGCACGTGGGACGGTGAGGTCAATGGGCGGGCAGAACTTAGGATTTCGCTCGAGGTATGTTGTCGTCACATAGAACTTCATATATAGTTCGTATGATAGTAATTGCCAATCTACAGGTACAAGGCACCCCAAACACGCGGACACAAATATTTGACACTAGGTCGCCTACTGTCCTTTTGTGCAAAGCCTCAATTCAATTTCTATCCAAGAAATGGGGTCAGACTAGTCAGCCCAGCGAGGTTCCCCCTCAAAGCCCTCTGTTCGAATTTTTTGAGCCAATCTATTCTGATGGCGAGGAAGGCCGTATGGACTGCGTAGGCTTTTCTGAAATTCCAGAAGCCATCAACGACCATTCCTTTGTCAAAGTTTATGGCGAAACGAGCTCTACAACTCGTGTACTGGACCCAGACCATGAAGTTGACGGCTCCACGGAGAGGTCTTTATTGCCTGGTGGACATTCCCCTGGCTTACGTCCTAACTTTGCAAAACGCGATGACCAGAGCAGAATGTTGAACCTAGGGAAAAGAACTGCTACAGATGCTTGCTTGGCAGATGTTGACTCAAACTTGAAGGATGCCCAACCAGACCGGAAAACTCCATATGATGGTGACATTCACAATCCCGATACGCCAGACTATCGTCCAGATGTACTAGAGAAAACAGCACACCCTGAAAGAGACGATACGATGGGAAAAATAAGTCAACGGCGACCATGTTCTTATCAAGGGATTTACAGCAAGCCAGCCTTACTGTCGGAGATGGCTGTGGGAGTGAAACAGGCATCCAACACAGAAATATGCCTTGCCGATGCACATGGTATGTAAAGCCCAGATAGTCCTCACAAGACAATAATAGCTGACACAGGTTTGCCACGAGATGGGGAAAGGCTGGAAATCACCTCGGCAACTAAGAACCCTTGTGAAATCAAAGACATGGACATCGGTGGTCAAGATACAATTCTTACAACCCTCATTTCTTCCAGCCTTGGCCAGGAAAGCGCGTCCAGCGGCCCACCAATGCCTCCTATATCTGGTACAGAGTCGGTGAGAGAACTTGAGACTTACTTGATCAACAACCCCACAACTAGGCCAGCTCCACCGCTAGGAACAGAGCAAGAAGTAGGCTCAGATTCTGATAATTGTGAACGAAATCCCGCCGGGCATTACGAACATAATCCCAATGATACCCACGAACCCGTACACCGTGTATCTTCTGAGAACGAGCCCGATTTCAACATGGTTGATAGTATTCTCTTCGTTCAGCACCCGGAAAATGTCCGCGCAGGAATTTATAAGGTCGTCGTCACCGTCTCGATCGCTCTGCTCGGGAAGATATCCAATGATTGGTATGATCTAGTCATACCAGGTCTGCCCAAGCTGACGACGGGGGAGAGTGGGTTCATTCTCTTCCTGATTCCTGACAAGTACGGTGTTGAATTTCGCACTACAGATCTCCGCAGATTTAGAATGGTGGAAGATTGCTTGTTCGCTGAATTTGTGAACAAGAGGGATCTTGTGATACCAATGCGATCTTTTGACCAGAGAAATTATGGCATTGTCAAGGATTTCGTCGTGGACCAGGAAATTGAAGCACATCCTTTATTAAGCCCTGCCTTAGAGGATAATAAGCACACACATTCAGCTTTGTCGGTGAGATATCATGCAATGTGCTCGCTGAGGTTACATGAACGCTGCTTCTGGGCGGAGAAGTGCTGCTTCTTTCTCGACATAGACGGAGGGCCAGAAGGGTTTTTCCAATGCAGATTCCAACCCCCGGATACGAGCTTGCAGGTGGTCTACATACCCAGTAGTAGTTCACATTCAATCGGTATCTCCCACCTTCAAATCATATGCTCACCAAGAGACTTGGAAATGTTCTGCATCAGTTGGCTAGTCAACATGCCTTTCCCAGCAAGGAACTGGCTGCCGCAAATCTATCCTGGGTCAACAACTAATGCTAATGAACGAGCTAAGAGTCAACTTCGCGCTACGTTTACTAGGCTATATGCCAATGCATCCACTGGAGAACAAAGCTACCGATGTACCATATCCGCTCTTGAAAGAGAAGATGAAACCAGCGGAGGAAGTTCAGAAGCTGTGAATGGTGGTGATCAGTCTGGAGATCCTGAACGGATGGTCAGATTTCAATATATGGGCTCGGTAATAGAAGCTATTTCAAGGCCGTTAAGAGCCATATGGACGCCAACCAATGTCCCTCTGCCTACCTGGATAGCGTCTCGGAAAACCTTGTTTGTTCTCGCTCTTGGTGTTGCTTTTACAGTCTGTGGCACGCTGGGATGCCTCCTCCTCAGCCATGCATACTCTAGAGCTTTCCGTCGGCCCTGGGGACCGGCTATTGAGGCAAACGTTGGCTTGCATGATAAGTCGAGAGTGGACGGACAGATTCCGGGTTGCGGGGAGCCGAGCTCTAAGTATAACAACTTTACTGAGAGGGTTTTCAACCAAACCCCTGACAACATTGACCACGCATCGCTATTCGATAACAATAACACTAGTAATGAAGGAATCTTGAATCAGCAGGAAGCTATTGATTTCGATGAAGACGTTAAGGAAGTTGAAGAGCAAGTACGAGCGGAAGAACAGACAGCTAACGCACCCGCACCAGTCGTGGAGTCAGGTAAAAAGTTTTCCTTGAGGGATCAAATCGATTATCTACTAGGTTGGAAAGGGCCCATTTATCGCATGGCATGAGCAGGTCGGTCAATCGGGGAGTCGTTATCGGTTGCACTCCGGATCGATAATGACAGAAGTGATGAAAATGAAACGGGACACATGTATCTCTACGGATCACATATATCGTAATCCATATATGCATGAAACGATTCATCTTTCTTCTATTTGGGTTCTTCCAAGATAACTCGGTTACTATCGCCGTTGAGTGGTCTCCAAGTACTTCAACACCTCCTCAACCGCCCACTCTAGAATATCTACCATAGGCTTGGTGCCCCGTCCAGGAGCTACAATGACACCAGCATCTGTTCTCAGGTTCACTCCTTGTCCCACTTTGTTGATCAACTCTTGAGAGTTTGTGCTCAAATTGCCACTCTTCTGTGAGTCCCCTTCAGGCAGGATTAACCATGCATGATCCTGCACATACCGCGGCCACACGATATCGTCCACATAGCCTGGTGGGTCCGTCCAGAAGTTTTGCGGCGGCCGATCATCTTCGCCCTCCAAGTCCACTTCATCGGATACTGAGCTTCTTTGTGGTAATGAAGTGGGCTCTGGTGCAGGCCCACTCGTCACATACCCACTCCGACTCTCACGCCGCGACTTCACCATATCATATGGTGCTGGCAAAAACAGATGCACGTCAATGTTCTCATGCACGGGTCGAAGAACATGGTCTTTATCCTCAGATTCGGGAGGGCTGTACAATAGAAACCCCTCCAGAAAAGCAATCGTACTCTGAACCGGAGCTACAGTGCCTTCATTTCCGGAACCTGGTTGCTGCCGAAGAAGCGAACGAAGTCGACCCCCCACTTCCTTCTGCAACTGAAGAATCGTCCCCTCATCAACACCCGAGTCTGACTTCTCATTGAAATCCTGGATACTCTTCAAACGGGGCGGAAGATGTCCATGGTCACGGACGTAAGACAGAGCCGAAGATAGGAATTTAACATCGATTGCGTCGATTGTATCCCAGTCTTGGACTGTTTTCCCGGATGCGGTCGTTGTGTATGGAATTCTGGGACTTGGTGTTAACAACTCCGCTTTCTCTTATTCTGTCTCAACTTTTTATTTTATTTTGAGAAAAGAACTACAGATAAAAAGAAAAGAAAAGAAAAATTCAATCTAGAGTTCCTCGCAGGTATGCAGGGTATGTTGTGTACATACCTATCATCGGGGAGATAAAAGTCATCCTCATGGACAATGAACGTGAAAAGACTCTCGTTCGCTTTAGAAAATATTCTCTGTAGCAGTCGAGCTAGGGTCGTTTTACCGCTAGATGAGGGTCCTGAGATCCCGATTACAGCGGTTCGGGACGTCATTGTGGTGACGCTTTCTCTCTCTCTCTTTTCGTCTTTCTTTCAGGCCAGGAGACGGCGAGGAGGTCCGCTGAACGAAAGCGTTTATGTGTAGATTGACGGACCCCAATGGAACCGTTCCGGGAAGGGAACCGTGACTTCAACTCTGATGTGGTATTGATAGAAGGTGGGGGGGGAGGATTTATAGGCAGTGTGGGTCTTTATACATGATACCATTTCTTAGCGTGGTTTTTGGTTTTGGGTATGCTGATTCTTGTTAATGCCTTGGTTTTCAGGTGTGAGTTCTAATGTTGCTTGATTGCCGGATTTGGTTAGCGCTGTTGTGTAGCTATTTCTGGAGGTATGCGGGTTTATTATGGGGTATGTTTTAGGATTGATATTAGTAGCCAATTTTATGATAGAGATTTGCATGTCTAGTGGGTTTTGCATATTTGTTTACTTGGGAGCTTATATGTGGGCACTATTTCATAATTTAGCATCATTTCTCTAACAGTACTCCGTACATTAATTCAAATCATTCCTGTCCGGCATCCATCCAGACAAGTCAAGCTGTATATAGTATATCATACGATATATTTCTCAGAGGCACCGCCCCACGAAGTCAGTTGAAAATAGATACATGGTTATTGGTACTCTCGTCAGTGCCGTCGCTGGAGTTCATCAATGACGGAAATGTCTCAGAGGTACCACCAGAGTGCAACCCAGTGCCATCCGATCTCCTCCGTTTAAGCACCCCCACATCTGAGTCTCTCGTGGTATCCATGTTCATGTCAATAGGACCGGATCCCCGCTTGCGGCTTCGGGGGGCTTTCTTGGCAGAGGAAGGGGACTCGTTCGCTTCGGGAATTGGGAGTCCGTGGCGGTCGAAGAAACCGGGCGGTTGCTTCAAGTACGCTGGGCCGGTGAGGTCTTCGTCATCTCCCATGCGGAGGAAGTGCTCGTTCTGGATAATAGAGCTCATAGTGCTATCATCGAGCAGGTCTCTTTCCGCTTGCTGCATTTCCTTCTCTGACATGGTTTTTCTGCGCTCCAACATCTTGTCTTCCAGGGTGTCTTTGAGAACGAGAGTCTCTACGAAAACTGGTCGAGTCTGGCCAATGCGGTGTGCTCGTTTTATCGCCTGGCTTTCCACGTTAGGTTGCCAGATAGGGTTGATAATGAATACGCGCGAAGCATTCGCAATGTGTAACCCATGAGATGCTTGATGTAGGTCCATTAGGAGAACCCGGACGTCATCCTGTTCTCGAAATAGTTCCAAGTAAGCTGCTCGAACTTTAGGTTTCAATGTGCTCGCGTAGATACGGAAATCAACACCAAGCAGCTCAAGCCCTTCTGCGATCCAAAATGCAGAGTTATTGTTATCGTAGAATATGATGATCTTCTCTTCTGTATGAAGTTCCAAGACTCGATCCAACAAATATGTCAGTTTTGCAGATGTTGTTGCAACCAATTTTGTCTGTGCAAGAGGAGACGATGGCGGTAACGTTTTGACAGTACAACTACTCAGCTTATCAGGCGTGGTTTTCTTAGTTTTCACGGAATCCGGGTGTCCTTGTCGGCTGGATAGCGCAAGCCTAGCCTTTATGCCCGCTCCAGAAAGACCTTCTTCCGGATATATCTCATTGAGGCGTGCGGTAACAAAATTCTGGGCTTTGTGGGCTTGTGAGATACCCAACAACAGGGGCTCAACATCGGATCGCGATGGTGAGAGTGCCCACATGCCCCGAGCATGGGAAGGAAAATCTTGGATAAACACTCCCAATTCGTGGAATTGTTTGAAAGCGTTCCAACTCTGGCAGGCGATCGCCCTCTGAGCTATTTGAATGCCCTCTGTGAGCATATCCACGTCATTTCGAGCCATTCTCTCTCTGTTTGCTTCCATGTAGTTCAAGGCAACATCGATCGTTCCTTGGATGTTACCATCGGAACCAGCCCACCAAAAGCCAGCCTGTCGCAGGTTATTAATCACCAGACTCAGATGTTTTCTGTTACGTGGATGGAACATATAATCCTGGTCCTTGCGTTCGGAAGTGATCGCGTTGACAGCCAGGATGAAAATGAACAAGTTGAGATTTAACTTGTCATAGAACGTCGGCTCGAGACGCACGACCCTGTTGTACAACCTTGGAAGAGGAACCTCGCTATAGATAACCTCCATGCGGTGCCGCACGACAAGACTTTGTAAGGTCGCACGGAGCGACTGTGCCTTCCGGCGCTTTCCATCCTCTCCGACAGGTTTCATGTATTTGGTCCAGTTAGCTGGATCATTGGCTTGAGAATTTGACCATGGTTTCAAATCTAAGAACCCGACAACAATACGTCGAATTTCATCAAGATCTTTGAGTTCACTGTCAATAACAGTGGTCTTCTCTTTCCCATGAAGCACAGCCGCTGTAGCCTCTGTCAGGTCAGAGTCACTAGCGACATTGGCCTCATGCGAAGCTAAGCTGACCTCGACTCCATATAACCCACTAGACGGCGTTCCAGACACTATCCACCGACGCTCGACGTGAAGCTGGTCCAAAATGTGAACCATGTTTGTTCGATGGCCATGACCAGCTACATTATGACCTTCATCAACAATGATCCGAAGCCAATGGAGTTTCGTTAGCGGTGATGAGTCTGGAGTGGCTGAACTTCGTCTATTGTTGATTGCTGCACCTGCTTCTTTTTCAAAGCGAACTTTTGAAAACAAAACAATATCAAATTCCAAAAGTTGGTCTGGTGGTGGTACCGGATCTGCGCTGTTCTGGATCACGAGAACGTTGACTCCTTCAGCATGTTTGGCTATCTCATCTTTCCAGTGGTTTACAAGGTTAGGTGGTACAACTACCAAAGTAGCTGAACAGAGAAGAATCTGCTGAGGAGGTGGCCTCGGATAAGCCACACCAGTCCGGCTTCCGTATCTTGCTGGTGGTGGAGGTATGGTATATGCTCCGCGATGCTCCTTACATACTTCAATACATCTACCAAAAAAGGCACCGGCACGCCTCAGAAGATCGAAATGGCTCTTCCAAGGCAAGGATAGTCGGCCTGCAGTTGCGGCTGCCATATTGAGAAGACTTCCAGTTTGTGGCCGAACCGGGAGCTCCACGTCCTGATACTCTAGAGGAACTTGAGGAAAGTGACCTTGGGTTGCCAATATGACAGCTATGCATATAAGAGTCTTCCCGCAGCCCATAGTCTCAGCAAGTATGCCTTCTATAAGTCAGCAGATCAGAAGGTAAATTACTCAGAACAACATACCGCCACGAGGCTCTGAATACATTCTCTTTTCTTGAATGATATTACCTTCCTCTTTGTCGTAGTAGTATTCCTGGCCTGTAGGAGTGACATAAGGCTTGAGTCGAGGATCAAGCATGGGTGCTGGCTGCGCCTCCCGCTGAATCATGGCGGCAGCCGAACGGCGCTGATAGGGGTATAGGGCCGTTCGCAAGGACGGAACGCGAGAATATTGTCTAGGTAGGTCTGCGCCGTTGTCGGAGTCATCAAGGCCATCCTCACCCCTTGTGAGTGTTACCGAAAGCAGTTGTTGCATGGCTTTCTTGGTGTACTGGTCTCTCATCGAGTTCGGATTGGGAACAGGGTTTTCCAAAGTATTGAAGATGTACCACAGCGACTCATCATCGTTCGAGTTATGGGAGCTACTACTGGTCATATTGTCTAGAGAAGAGCACCCAGACCATGCTGCGGGCGACCGGTCAATCTTCGCCATGATGATCTTAAGTGCACGCCTCAAAGGCGTACTCGAGCGTGGGATAATCTTGCGACCTACATCATCAGGCAAGACATACACGCGAATATAACTCCAGCGATGGTCTTTCTGATATGTATGGGTCCAGATCCAGTGGTGTTTTTCCAAGTTAGAAACTTCTGATTGGGGGAAGTCATCACATTGTGTCGATAAAGCATCGGTATCTTGCGCGATGTACTTCTTTAGAATACCCACTGGAATGTATCCATTGCGATTTTCAACCGATCCGTATGTATCACTTGATGAAAATTCCTCCGTTGGTATTGGTGGGTTTTCATTTTCTAACTCTGGGGTCATGACAGCCGGTATATATGTAGCCGTGCTGCCTGTTGGCTCAGGGACAGAAGGATGATGATTGTGGATCCAGAAATTGTTATCCTGTGTTGATACACAAGACATTTCTTGGGTCTGTGATATCTGAGCGTCTGGCAAACGCATAGTCCAGAGTATGATGGGTTTCCGGAATGGGGAATGTAAGGAGTTCAAACAATACCAAACTTTGGAATGACCAGAGTCAGTCTCAAAGAAAGATATACGTCGCGTAGCTTGGTCATTGACATGGCAATATTATATAAAAATGTTATCGCAACATTACATGACCAACAATCACCATAGAGATGACATGTAAAGGGTCATCTTTCAGTGTCTAGTCAATCCTGTATTCACATCCACTGCCTCTTAGTGCTGATATAGGCCTCTGAGGGATGTCCCAAAAGAATTTCGTGGTCGTTTTATGTGAAAAGCCCATTTAGTCTCGTACGAGGGACAGGCATGCACCTCTATACTCTTTCCATAAGATAGACAGTCCAAACGGCTGGATGGCGTCGCAACATGTACTGTGGTGGAAAGCAAGGGAGCGATAAGATGGCTTCCAGTTCTCGGAGTCCAACACTTTCTGATTGGCTCGGATCTTTGACCGCCTTAGGCTTACCACTTAGGGTTATATTAGCTTGCGGCCATAGCTGCCTTCAGTATTAACCAGTACTAAGTACTACGACTAAGTTGTGGAAAGAGTACTGGAGGTGAAAGTTCATTCTATTAGTATTAAAAGTGCTATAGTATTTTATAGTCAAGGCATGTCCACTCCTAGTAACAGCAGCTGGTTTAACAAACAATATTGATACTAGAAAATAGACATTTGTCCAACGTGAACCCCAATCATATATGTACGCCATTTTCATAGATCAAAGCGAATTAACAGCATTGTTAGAAAGCCGCCCAGATGTGTGGCTTCCACTATACTCCACTGCCGTATGAGAAATCTGTAACCGAAAAAACCCTCACCACGTCCTGTTTCGCAAATGCAAAGAAAGAAAAGGAGAAAAGAAATATATAATGGGGGACTAAGATAGAGACAGAGAAGATCAATAAGAGAGTCATTGGGTGAGGTAGTCCTCAATTTCAAATCCCACGCGTTTTAAAGTCTTCTCTTCTAGTTCCCTTGGAGAACCAGCTGCTCTCCGTACCACTATAGTTCGCGCGTCATGCAAGCGAACTTCAACGGGGTTCCCCCCAAATCGATCTAATTCGTCTTTCTCGCATTCCCGAACATATACTGTGATATCTGGGCCTACACAGGCCCGCCAGAGAGATGCCATCCACTGCCAATGATCCAGTGGCGCGTAAGAGTCTCCGATAGGCACGGAGCAAGCGAAGGCGTCGGCTGTGGTAAGCTGGTACCTAGGAACCAGGGCCACAGGTACAGTAGAGGGTGCTGATCCTGAAGACGATGAATATGATACAGATCCATTCTCACTCGACTGTGCCGGTGAACTGATATGTATTTCGGCTCCTTTAGAAATAGAGCCTTTGGGCGACGCTCCTGGTGTTGAGCTGTCTTCATCCACCGATTTCGGTTCCAACGACCCATACGAGGGTTTGACGAAGCCCACGATTTCATCGGAAATGCGGTGCCAGGCTGAGATAGTGTTCAGATAATCAACAGTAGCATCACCCATCTGGCCAGATTCAGAGTAACCTTCCCGCAGACGGATATCGGGTCCTTCAAAAATGTGGGTGTGGTATTTTCCTTCCTTCTCCATCGTATTGTTAAGAAAGTCAATTACTGACTTCACAGCGACAGGGTCTTGGCCGTCAACTGATACCACGGCTCCTCGTCTTCGTGAGGCTCCATCACGGAAAGAGGGGAGGAGCGGTGGAGAGATCTTAGCGAGTACCTTGATCTTGTTAAGGAATGGGATAGTCATCACTGTAGCCTCCAAACTGGAGCCTTCCTGACCATATTGAGTCACTGGAGTCGCAGAGCTGGAGACAGGTGCAGTTGTCTGTAGCGGTGGGAGCTTTAGACTGGGGTCAGGTTGGGGGTAATCCTGAACACCCCGGTAAGGTCGTGGAGGCTGCAACATGTGGAATGATCCACGAGAGCCCGGTGCCTCTGGGCGAGTGGTATATGATGATATTGGGTATGAGCCATCCGGGCTTCTGTCTCGGTGAATACTTGCTTTGCTTGGCAGCTGTGTGCTGATCCGGCGACGCTTGGAGTCTGGGGACCCATTCACAGTCTCTTCCCATTGGCGTTGCCGTGGTGGGAGAGAGTCGCCATTGCTCCCCATCTTGATAGGGTTCGAGGGTCGGTCCGAGTCTTTAGCCCGGCACGGATAACTGCGCCCTGTGATCGTGTCGTGCTGTAATGAGGCTCCATTCCCATGGGAAGAGCCATTCGGATTGAAAGGGGCCTCAGGTGATACTGGTGGATTCATCACACGCCCCCCACACCGACTACAAACAGTAGAGCCCGGAGGGTTATGGCTGATGCCGGAACTCGAACCCCGGGGGTTTCCGTCCCTGCCATAACGCCGAGGCTGATACCGATACTCAGGATACTGCTGCTGATGCCGAGCCTTCTCTTCCTATAATGGGATTAGCATGATGAAGAGCTCCGTGATCAGGACCATCTTTCAGTTTACTTACCTCTGCTAAGGCTTTCCATTCATCCTTTGTCTCTTGAGGAAGCCGTCTCCACTGCTCGCCGATAATCTTTGATATATCGGGGTTAGCAAGACCCGGATTCTGCGCGACCACCGCCGCTTGATAGTGCTGACGATACAGGATGAAAGCTGGGGTAATGCTATTAGTTCTGGGAGTCATGTCTTGGGATGAATATCGTAAGAAGAAAGGGATGCAAGCATACCATTTCGAGGTCTTGGGATTTTCGGGTCCGGCTGGCACAAACAAAATTGTGTCACAGACTCCCTCGAAGTAGCTGACTTGACAGGACTTGAGGATGAGGAGCGTTCTGATACCGAGGACCGTTCTCGGAACGGGATGCTCTTTGCTGGCAAAGGAGCCGCGGGCTTTGGCGGCTCGATGGGAGCATTGGAGGCTATCTTGTTCAGAGCAATTTTGGCCCGGTTCAAGGAAGAGAGATGGACTTGAGGCAATCCATCGGCTGCATATCGACATGAACTCCCCACAGGAATCCCCTCCAAATGACGGTCCAGCATGGACACCTTAGAGACGTTATCATTCATGATCTTGTGCTCGAGGAGGTTACTGGTCGGCCTGGGAAGAGTAGCTTGAGGGGAGTCATAGTGCAAAGCAGCGGGTTTGGGGAGAACTCGATCGAAAGACATTTAAAAGAGGAGGAGGGAGCGAAGGACCTCTCTGGTGGGAATCGAGAACGTGGTGCTGGGGGTGAAAGACGAGGGCCTCATTAGATGAAAGAGTAGGTATGGTGGTTATAGAGAACACACGCCCCGGGGACAGGGAAGGAAAAAGAAACGAGAATGAAAGAAAGAAACAAGATATAAGGTTATAATAGAAGGCGGATCCCTCGTGCAGGGGAATTTTAATCTCCTTTTGATTTTGTTCTCTTTCCTTTTCTTTTCTTTTTTCCCCTTCTCTTTTTTTGTGTGTGTGTGTCTTTGTCTTGTCTATCTTGATTCCCTTTCTGTTATTTTGTTTTGTTTTGTTTTATTTTGTGTTTTATTTTTTGAACTTTTGCTTCTTTTCTCTCACCTCGGTCAAGGAGGAGTGTATTTTCTTTTCTTTTTTTCCTTTTTCTTCCCCTTTGACAATAATGTATGGACACAAAAACTTGAACCAACCAGGTGGGAAGGAGGACAAGATAAAGCCAGGGATTTGGCTTTTTGAAGTGCTTTGTTATAAATCTATCTTTGGAACCACTCGGCTTGGTTTGCCGCCCTCCTTAAGGTATAGTACCTCCTGTACCAAACCACAAACCACGCTTTTTCTTTTTCGTTTTCTTTTTCCTTCTTTGCTTTTTCTTTCTCTCCCGATTTCCTTTTTTCTTTGTCTCTCTGTTAAGAAGATGACACAAATACCCTCGGATACCCTAAAAGGGACCCCCCTTCTCTCCCCACCAGGATAGCAGAATGCCATAGATGAATGGAACCTCCATAGATAGAACTGTAACGATAGTCCCACCCCAGTAGGATGGATTAGGAGGTCGTCGTTCTTTGAATCCCTGGTTATGAAACTCGGAGTATGTCACTAACAAGGTGCAGGTCTCATAGACATCCATTCCCATGGTACTCTACAATGGACGGCGAGGGAATGATACAACGTCCGTGCTACATACTAAGGACTAGTTACTCAGTAGTGGTGGATCAGGAGGGTTTACGGGGAGGCCCCAAACCAAAAAGAAAAGGGAGAAGAGAGAAACGAGCCAACTGTTGCTCAAAGGTACTGTACTTTTCCCCAATGGAAAAACCGGTGACTCAGCTGGGTTTGGACCAGTCCAGAGCAGAGGACAGGTTGAGAAATGCACCCCCTCTCCATCAATGCCTCCACTCTCGTCGCTACTGCTACTTAGTAGCTTTGAGCAGGGGAGGTATTGTTTCGATGTTTGATTTTCCAGCCATCCTTTGTCTGCCCCCCGACGCCCGCATGCGGTGTCCAGCAGGGATTCCGGGCCAATCACCACACTCCCTCGTCGGACCCTCCGTGATTGGCCCACCTGCAAAAATGACACTTGCCTGATTAATGTGGATGGAATCAGGTGAACCAACCATGGAAGCATCCAAGTCACCGTTACTTGAGGGAAAGGTACAGGGACTTAGCTAGACTACGACCGATTGAGTTAAGGTAGGCACTAGTCCCAGTCAGCTCCTAAACTACCCCCACAGTTAACTGGGACCGACTACTAGTAGTAGTCGGGTAGCAAGCAACCTTTACTTGAAAAAACGGAACAAAGAAACAAGCAAATGAAAGAAATGTCAGAATTTAAAAAACAAAATATTAGAAAGTAAAATAAAATAAAATAAAAATTATTGAAAATAATTTAAAATAATTTAAAATAATTTAAAATAAAGAATCAAAACCAGAGGGGAAAAAAAGGGAACTTCAAAGAACAAGAACCAAAAAAAACACAAATCACACTCTTACAAGCCGCAGTCCCTCTCACAAAGAACTTCTTTTCTCTCTTGGATCAAAGAAAACGATCGGCGTCAAGGTGCTGCCTCCAGCCAGCTGGGGAAGCCTTATGTCATGAAGGTTACAACTTGCAGGCCGCCCAGGGTATTGGGTCGATCTCCCATTCCGTGATCGTCGCTCCACAATCACGTTGCAGTGCCCTCTTTACTCCACCATTTTTGAATGGGACATACCACCTCGCAAGATCTTGGTTTTCTGGATCCGAGATTTTTCATCGTCAAGATTCGGCAGACTAATGTCTTTTTTTTTTTTTTTTTTTTTTCTTGTAAAGAAAAGAAAAGAAAAGAAACAAAATGAGACAGCTAGAGGCTCATGATTGGTGCACAGCGAGGCTTCTGGGAGACATAGCCAAGGTCAAACGAGCTGAACAGAAGGGCTTCTTTGTGAGCTCGTCAGCTGAGGTCATCCTGGCTGTGTTCCCTCTGCAGCAAGCGTTTGTTGTGTGTCGGGAACCAGCGGTGGCCTTGTTGTCTACAGAAACACACCTCCCCAAACAACGAATTACGTCGAGATTGCGCGTGTCCCATCCGTGGTGGTGGTGTAAACGAGAAAAATAAAACATTATTTATGCTAAATTCTTTTTACTTCTTATTTTCTTTCTTTCTTAGAAATCCACCTTTATCTGAGCCACATTTCTTCGATCCCGTGAAATATTTCTGTACCCATGAGTCGGTGGGCCGAGGGACCCAGATGCATCTCGTTCCTGAAGATACGGTTAGTCTGGCTCGAGTCACTGGGGTCCATTGGTAACATGTCTTGATCTTACCAGAATAAGAACTTCTCTGGGTTGTCACATTTTTTCACCTCTGATGTCATCACTAGTTGGTGTTCATTTTCGACGCATGCGTCGTCGACATTCTCCCACCCGGGTTCCTGGTTCTTTCCCAGCCCATTGGGTTCTTCAATGCCGGCAGCAAATAGTTGCCAATCACGGATCAGGTCGGCTAGAAAAGCGTTCGTGTCGAACAGATAGATTGTGCCTAGGTCCCATTTTTCCGCAGCCTCACGAAGTCGGCGGTTCCAATATTCCGTAATTTGGACCGCCTCTTTGTGTCGACCGATATGGCTTCTTGTGGGCCTGAACGCTGGAAGGAAGGTGACATCTGGTGTCAAGGTCAGAATGACCTTGAGCTCATTCGTGCCCAAACTCTGAGACAGCACATTGAGCTGATCGATGATGACACCGATGCTGCGGTCCACTGATTGCGTTGCAGTGTCGTAGTCGTTATCCAACATGTTCCACACATCCCAAACACCAAAGGAAGCGACAATAATGGTGCGGTTTTGGCGGTGGCTGATCGCTTCGTTGTCGCCCGCTAGGTCTTCTTGCACAGCACGTGCCTCAGCAGCGGTCCACTGACTGACCTGGGCCTTGAAGTCGGCCAGCGGTGACTTGTGTAAGTTGAGTAAGGAATCTGGTAACTCGTCATTGTCTACGACCGAGCCAATATAGTTTCCTCTGAGGGACTTGGCTGTCTGCGCCATATTCTCATGATGGCATTGAAACTAAACCGTGAATGAGCTCATCGTCAATTCGGGTCCTGAGACGGCCTTTGTTTTTGGGTTTGCCTACCTTTGAACAAAGCCACTCCGTCCAGACAGATCCTTGAAGCTCGCCCGCATTGTTGTCGCTCCACGAATCACCGAATACGACTAACCTCCGATCAAAGGAGGTAGCGACATTGAAACTGGAGTCTTCACCATTGGTCGGCACCACTCGTCTATAGTATTGCTGGGAAGCGAGGAACCAGGCCGATAACAGGATACTGGCTACCGCCAAGGCGCATACAGTGTGAAACTTATTGAAGAGGCGCATCGCGGGTTGAAACAGAGCTAGTACAAAGGAATGGAAAGTGTGACAAAGGCGTCCGAAGGCTGTCCGTGTGTAGATGTCGGCGGTCGGCAGTCTCTTTCGCCGTCGCCTACCAATCTCATCCAACAGTGGTGGATGTCGACGTCAAGTGGCTGTGGATATTTCCTCTCTCTCTCTCTCTCTCTCTCTCTCTCTCTCTCTTTTTTTTTAATATTTTTTTTGAGACACTTGCGGCTGGAAATGACTAAAAAATTTCTCAAAAAAAACTAAGAGTGTCTATGTCAATCGGAAGTGCCGGTTACGGATCAAACGAGGCCTTCCCCCTGAGACAGAGGGGAGGGTTGAGGAATAAGAATCGTATCTTCGGGGGTACCGTGCAGAAACCGGGACTTGACAGTAAAACTAGCGTAGTGATGAGGGTTGATAAGCCAGGTGGGGAATATGAGAAGGGAAAAGGTTCCTTGACAAGGACAATAGAAGGAGGGGAACAAACGCAAGGAGATGACGGGGTGAAGTTAAAAGAAATTCGAATACTTGGTAGTGGGTGAGGAGAAAGACTGAAAGATGATTCAAGATGTCTGTAATTATGGAAAGGAGAGGAACTACCGCATTGACACAGATAATACTAAGAATAACGCCCTGGGAAGAACGTTGTCGACCTGGCCTAAGGCGTTCACAATATGCCATTCCCCATAATAAGGCTGTTGTCCGCGCGGCGACTCCGGATCGGTCAACCAGTCGCGTGCGCGGGTCATTGCGTAAGGTGTCCACCATTCTGACTAGAAACGGTCTTAATGGCCGAAAAGCTCTTGCAGGTTCTTCTTGACGGTTTCTTTTGCATAACGCATTGATGACTAAGTTCATAAAATTTCCGGTGGATACCTACTTTGTGCATACTTCCTAGTTCAAGTTAGGGAGTTGTTCTCGCCATGGACGTTCAGTTGCAGACGGGGAATACTCCGTCCAGTGTGGATGCTAGGTGGATTGTAAATGGTGATTGTTGATAGGCGCCACTTTGATCTGTATGTATCTTCCGAGGGGGCTTGGGTCAGTGCTTCGATAGTTAAGTACCGATGTGAGTCTTTCATTTTGAAGATGTCTATCAACATTCATGAACCATAGACGATTGAATCTTTAGAATTGTAAGCTCAAGTGCGAGAGATAGCTACGATAAGAGTAGTAGTTATCGCCAGGTGACGCCTCATTATACTAGTGAACTCTCGCATAAGGTACAGCTGCTGTTCGAGTCAAGAAGAACTATGAGATGAATGTACACAAGGAGGTGTATTTCCTCCGTATTATTTTATATCCCACAGCCTGGACAGATGTACATGAATCGGAGATGATCTTGAATCCTTTTTGAGTCTGGAAAATTCCCAAAAGGGGAAGCGGCTGACATAAGAAGCCCTACTTCGCGGCGCTAACCCCAAATGGGGATGGTGGATGTTAGTCAGCCGCCCACAGAGGGAAATCTCGCTACACCACAGCGGCCAAAAATCCCAAGTACTGAATCTCCGACGACCTAACCTCCTCGACCTGTCGACAATACCCGCGCCCTCCGTCTTGACCGCGCAGCTCCGTCAAGATGAAGCTCAACATCTCTTACCCGGCCAATGGGTCGCAGAAGATCATCGAGGTTGACGATGAGCGCAAGCTCCGTCCCTTCATGGAGAAGCGCATGGGAACCGAAGTCAGCAACCCTATCTCCCTATTTTGAACCACGCCCCTTCGATCTGCAACTTGAACATTCAACACGCGAAGATTTTGGAAGCAAGAAGACTGATTGGGGAATATCTACAGATTGCCGGCGACTCCCTTGGTGATGAGTTCAAGGGTTACCTTTTCAAGATCACCGGTGGTAACGACAAGCAAGGTAGGACTGGAATTTTTTCTTTATCTATAAAGATCTTCCTTGATTGTGGGATTTGTGTGGGGTGGAAGGAAAGACAGGAATTGCGGGACAAGCCTGAGCCAAAATGCTGACATGTACTCTTACCAGGTTTCCCCATGAAGCAGGGTGGTATGTAACCAACCGATATCAAACGCTCAGCAATCATCAGCAGGAAAACTCATCTATACAGTTCTCCTTCCCACCCGTACCCGTCTCCTCCTCGCCGATGGCCACAGCTGCTACCGCCCCCGCCGCACCGGTGAGCGTAAGCGCAAGTCTGTCCGTGGTGGTATGTTTTGAAAATGAGAAATTTGTTGCTCCTGTGCGCATAGTTCGTTTGTTGACGACTTCCCACAGCCATCACCAACTTCGATCTCGCTGTCCTGGCCCTGAGCATCGTCAAGCAGGGTGAGGGTGAGCTGCCCGGTCTCACCGACACTGTCGTCCCCAAGAGACTCGGCCCCAAGCGTGCCACCAAGATCCGCCGTTTCTTCGGTCTCGACAAGAAGGACGACGTCCGCAAGTTCGTCATCCGCCGTACCGTCACCAAGGAGGGCAAGCCCGAGTACACCAAGGCCCCCAAGATCCAGCGTCTGGTTACTCCCCAGCGTCTCCAGCGCAAGCGTCACAGGATCGCCCTCAAGCGCCGCCGCTCTGAGGCTGCTCGCGAGGCTGCGTAAGCTCCCTTGTTCTTCCAAGTTCATATCCTCATTCAGGTTTACTAATTGCTGCGAAACAGTAACGACTACGCTAAGCTCCTTGCCACCCGTGTCCACGAGGAGAAGGCCAAGCGTGATGAGCTCCGCAAGCGGAGGGCCTCTTCTATGAGGAAGTAAATGCATCTTCTCCGGGGTTAATGGTCGGGTTACGTCTCTATTATGGCTAGGGAAAAATCTCAGCGGACGAGGAAAGGGGGCTATCGAGGTGCAAAGCAGGGGTGTAATCCAAGAGAACAGAATATATTCCTTGGGGAACATGCGTCTGCGGGACCGAGGCTTTAGCGTGCTACCTTTTTCTTTTTTAAAAAAGCCATATCCACAGCTGGAATGAAAGGGAAAAAATGTGAAAGAAGTTTTCTTGTTCTCGGATCCACATTGCACGGTAACAGGGTAACGGTTCCGCGGGCTGCTAGCACTGCTTGATAAATGAATGAAGCTCGATGTTTTTTGTACTCACAATTGCAAATCCCAGTTTGTTTTCTGTTTCCTCTCAGAGGTTGTCTTTCCCGTATCACCTAGTAGTAGTATCATCGCCGACTCTTGTTAAGCATAAGGAGTACGTACCTAACGAGCGACGAATGATAGTGGAGTCTTGCACTATTGCATGGTGCACTGAAGCAATAACCCAAACAATCTTCCAAGCCGTGAACAGTAACATTAGCAAGCAACGTGAGCCAAACCGTCAGATTCTCAGATTTCCTCTATCCATGAAAAACAAAAAGAAAAGAACAAGAAAAACTCCTTCAGTACGTGTATATGTACAAATGCATAATTCAATTCATCGTAGGCGCCGCAAACTTTTTCGGAATTTACCATCCCTTTTCCACCCATTGTTCGTGCATGCATCATGGCCTTATTCGTGTTATGATGGTTATCAGAGTATAGATTTCTTCGTCTCAAACCAGAACACAGAGGATCCATGGCCAGCGGAAAAATTGCAAATCTCAAAGCCTTCAGCATTTGAGATTCAACTCGAAGAACCAAGGAACGTTCTCTTTACTCTGTCCCAGTGAAAGATCTCTTTCGATCATCCCTACCCCACTGTAGCAATTTAAGCGACAGCGTGGGAGAACAAGAAACTCACAGACTCGCCGTTATGCGTACGTCTGCAGGCCTCGGCAAGAGTAGGGCTGATATCGATAGTCTCGATCTTGTCGCACTGCTCTTTCTTCTCTTGGTGAGGAACAGTGTTGGTAACCACAACACGCTTGAGGCAGCTCTTGTTGATGTTTTCGATGGCCTTGCCGGAGAGGATACCGTGAACGACGATCGCGTTCACCTCCTTGGCTCCGTGCTGCATTACAGTATCGGCAGCCTTGGCCAGAGTTCCACATGTGTCGGCCATGTCATCCACGATGATGGCGACCTTATCCTGAACATTGCCGACGAGAACCATGCGGGAGACCTCGTTCGGGCGAGGGCGTTCTTTGTGGATAAGTGCGAATTGCAAGTCGAGACGGTCAGCGATAGCAGTGGCACTGGCAACGGACATAAATCAACACTGAACTTGACAATGACCATGATTTAAAAAGAGTAATACAAAAATGCAGCTGACTTACCGCTTCGCACCACCAGCATCTGGACTGACGATGATACAGTTGCTCACATCCAGGTTCTCCCGGATCCACTTGAGAATACTGGGTTCAGCGTACAGGTTGTCCACCGGAACGTTGAAAAAGCCTTGGATCTGGCTGGCGTGAAGGTCCATGGTGATCACATGATTGCAACCAGCAGTCTGGAGCATGTTCGCCATGAGTTTTGCAGTGATAGGCGCACGGCTCTTGTCCTTCTTATCTTGACGAGCATAGGGGAAATTGGGGATCACAGCTGTGATACGTCTCGCAGAAGCTGTCTTGCAAGCATTGATCATAATGAGCAGCTCCATCAAACCGTCATTTATGTCGTTGGGCTTAGTAGACTGCAGAATGAAAACATCCTCATCTCGTACGCTTTCACCAATGGTCACGCTCGTCTCCTGGTTGGAGTATTGAAGGACCATGATCTTGGTCAGTTCGATGCCGAGGCTGATGGGACAAGTAAGGAGTCATTAGCCAAAGAAAAACAGCACAACATGTGAAAGCTTATTCAATGACAACGGATCGCGTACCGATCAGCCACAAGATTCGCAAGCTCAGGGTGACTGTTACCAGTCAAAAGCTTGATGGAGTTGGCAGCCATGGTGTCTCGAAGTCAATTGTCGACTGGGTACAGATTATGTGTGAGTCAAAGAAAATAGGTTTGTGTAGACCAAGGTCGGCGAATACGACAACTGAAGAGTTCTAAGGACTGAGGAGAATCAAACCCCAGAGTCGAACAAAAGGTGATATGATAATGCCCCGCGGCAACTTTTTTTCCCCAGCGGAAAAATCACTGCGTCCCGTGACCCCCCGGGCTCGCTGCTGTTCACCGCCTACGAGCTTGTGATCGAGAACATGATTGAAATATGCGGTAAGTTATTGGGAGATCTAGAAGAAAGAAGGAAAAAAAGAACATAACCCTAAATACATGTGAAGAAAATGAGCTAATTAATTTTTCACAAAGCCAAATCGCTCTATTCCTGGTACACTAGTTGACCTGCACTTCAACCAGCTTCCAGTCGCGGTCTGAGATTTTCCTCCCCTTCGTAATACATGATCGGTCCCAGTAGCAATACAGACTAGGAAAGAAGACAACAAGGAATAGTGTAGCTGAACGCCGCCAAATGCTCAAGCATTAGAACAGGGGTGTTGAGAAACGAGGAAAGATGCAAGGAATCGTGTAAAACCAGCAATTATCGCCCAAGCTGTCTTGAAGAGAGCACCGCCACCAATCTATGCGAACCCGAAGTATTCGCTACCAGCTGTCATGGCAGTATACAGCCGTTGTCTCAGAGTCTCATAACTTTCGTATTCCGGGAGATCAAGCTCTGCGCCTTATGATTAGTAACCTGTAATATTGAATTCGATAGTGGCAAATCAAAAAAAAAAAAAAAAAAAAAAAAAAACTTACGGTTGAAACATGTGTGCGCGCTTGGGAGGCGATCCTTATTGCCATAATCGCGATGAATGTTGAATCGACTAACTCCATTCATACCTTCAAGCTCCTTGAAACCATTGAGTGGCACCTTACTCGTTCCGGTGACAAATTGCAGCAGCTTAGCCCGCTCTTCTTTGTCAAATGAGCGAACGGCACGCCAGAACCATTGGATTTGAGGCGACGAGGCCGAATAGTTGTGATACTCGGTATTGGCCTTCCAGTCGTCCACATCAATCTCGGGAAGACCGGAAATCAACAACTCAAGTTCTTGCTCGTTGAAAATCGAGATCAGATCTGCTGGGATGATCTCATGGAACCCTATAAACCATTGTTAGCTGATATTCTAGATGATCTGTATGAAGAGCGTGACATACCTTTGAGGAAATTGTCGAGCTGCTCCTTGACGGATCGCACGAGACGATAATCCACGACACGCTGCACGTACTCCTCCTTGTTTTCTTGAGTGACCGGAATGTTGCTTCCATTTTCTATAAGATCAATCACTTGCTTCTCACCAAAGTCATCAGTCTCCACGGCGAAAGTTTCGGTGATAATGTCAGTGATATCGTTCTCGAGCATCCAGAGGAGAGATTTGTAGTAGTCGAGATCAAGTGTCTCCATATCCTTGATAGATACCGAACGTCCAAGAATACACTTGTAGACAGCGCGGCTGAAGTGGCAATCGAGCACCCGGCCTTCGTACAGAGCCTTGCCAATGATTCGTCCAATGAACTTAAAGAACATAAGATGCTCCGAGTTGACACCGCTCAGGCGATTAGGGTGGAAGGTGGTCCGGTCGGCAGCAACAGGAATAAACAAGGCATAGTTCGGGTTGAACATGCCGCGTGCGAGAACTTGGAACCATTCTCTGGTCACGCCTCCCGCGTCAACGCCCTCTTCACCGTGGAAGCGCACATTCAATTTGCCGTACTTCAGCTCATCTGCCGTCTTGAAGTATAGGGATTTGAACGAGTCAAGGAACACTTGATCTCTCCTGACAGAGAGTTGAAGGGGAGGGTGAGGATGACGAGGCTCTGCACCACGGGAATGGATACGACGGGTGAAATAATTGCGCTTGTTATCGAACTCCAAGACCTTCGGATTCTTGACAAGTAAGGAGAAAGTGCCGCTCATCAACCTTGGGTTTTGACGAACAAGTTCGTTTAGTATCTTGCGATGTTCCTCTGTGAACTTGAAGAAGAGACCCTCCATATTCAAACCAGCGCCGACAGACAGCTCTCGAGTGTTCCGAGAAAGAGAAGTCTCTTTCAGCGAGGTGTTCTTGCAGACGACCATCAATGCTTCGATCAGGGGTAAGAGGATTGTTGCGACATTCAGCATATTCTCCTTCTGCCGTATAAGTGTCAAGCATTCACTCAGTCTTGTCCACAGAGGACCGAATGTAGAACTTTCGTACAAGGTCTGTAGGACGTCTTCCTTAGCTGCCTGCTCGGAATCACCTCCCTTGGCCTTCTCCGATCGGCTGGGATCAAACAAGTAGTCAAGTGCCGTCAACACACGTAACAATTTCGCTTGGTCAGAGCTAGCTGGCGAGAATTTAGCCAGAGCAAGGCCCTGCATGTCGGTGCCAGTCCGAGCTTGATTAATATGGGACAATAATTCATCCAGGTCCGTTAAGATAGTAGTGCTCAAGTCCTGCGCCTGATGGACTAATTCATTTCCAATTACATCCCTGGCTTTAGGGATGGCTGAAAGATTGTTAATTGTCGAGAGCGTTTCCCTAAAGGTTTTTCCGTTGCACTCGCGAGCGGCAAGTATGTGGACAACAAGCTGCAGATTGTGGTCTGGAACAACAGGAGGTTCTATAGACTTCTTTTTATGTTTCTCCTCTTCGCTCGAACCCTTTCCTGTCTCTGATTTAGAGGTTTCTGCTGATGTACCCTCCTCGGGCTGCGCCGTTGTGCTTTGTGCTTCGGCGTTCTCTACACTGGGCAGAGGAGCATCTGTCATCGTTGTATCTGTAGCAGATGTAGGTTCTGCAGCATCGGACGGTTGCTCCTGTAGTTCCTGTTGCTGCTCCTCAGCCGGCCTGTCATCCTGTGCTGTCTCAGGCTTTTTGCCCTTGTCTTCTTCATCTTGCTTCTCCTTCTCACGACGAAGTAGCAGGGTGAGTGGCTGTGTGATGCTGCTGAGGAGGCTAGAAAGCTGCTCCATGCAATTCGGGCTTTCCATTATCAATTTTCGATCAAGGAGAGTAAGGAGCGCATTAAGCGCGAACTTATTGGCCTTGTTTTCCTTACCCTTACCTTTGCGGAAGGCCTTCAACTTCAATGTAGATGAAGGATCATGCTCAGTCAAGAAAAACCAGGAGATATGAGGGTTGTACTGAGACAGGAACGAAAGAGTCCCGAGACATTGCTGCACCACCATTACTGGGGTCACTTCATTGCTAACACTTGAAGAGGTTTGGAAGGCCAGATTGCGCTTGACAGACTGCGGGGTCTTCTGGATCGCGGAAGGTTTGGCCCGGAGCGAAAGTTGAGCAAAACTGCGCTCGATTGCAGAAACATCTGAGCTTCCGTCCTGCAAGACAGAAAGCAGAAGACTTATTACTTCAACTCGATTCTGGCGGTTTTCACAAACGTTATGCAGAATGTCATTCAACTGATGGCGTGCATTGCCCTGAAGTGGCATAAACATAAGGCGGAGCAACGTAGCAACACCGGCTTTGTCAAGCATTTGGACGATCTGACGCCGCTGTTGCTTCTTCGGCTCTTGTTCGTCGGTTGGCTCATTTCTTTGCCGATGATCAACTCTAGCAATGTCACCAAACTGGGTCAAGCGCCTTCCAGGGAGAGCTCGTGCTTCGGTGACAAATTCTGGCCCCAGCGTTGCTAGTATCTCCTCAGGTTGGTCAGCAAGTACGGCTTGTCGCAATGAAGGGTCCAGGGTGGCAAGGAAACTAGCGGCATCCATGTCTTCGGCGCGTGGAGGAGCGCCACTAGTGGTTGTTTGTCTGCGTGCACTTTCTCGCTCCCGACGGCGACGGTCGGCAGCTTCCTGCTGTAATAGCTCTTCCCGAATCTCTGGGGGCAAGGCTTCCAGGAACTCCGGGTTAATCTCACTGGGCTCTTCGCCAGCTGCAGCAGCCTGGGAGCGTTGCTCTGCAAGTTGTTGCATGATTACTTCTTCTCTAAGCTCCTCGGGCAGGGCCTCAAGGTACTCAGGGTCGATTTCCATTCCAGTAATGTCAAGTTCGCGACCTCTAATAGTAGTATGCACCCGAGGTTGAGGTTCAGACGGCCCCGTTTCTGCTTGGGCTGATAGTGTTGCAGCTTCAGCTTGGGTATCTGTCGGCTGCACATCGTCCATGGGCTCAGAAATAACACCCGAGGCTTGCCTTTCAGTTTCTTCATGCTCCCTTTCTTGCTGTCGCCTAGCATTTTCTTCCTCTTCTTTCCGCTTCTGCTCTTTTTCTTCTTCTTCCTGAGCAATACGTTCCTGACGTTCCCTTTCAGCTAATTCTTCCTCTCGTCGCTTAAGCTCCTCTGCCATCTTCTTCTCTCGCTCCTTCTCTTCTTCAATAGCAGGAGGAACCAGTATCTTCAGCAACGAGTTGACAACACGCTGCGTCTTTTCAACGTATGTGCTGCTAAACAATATACGGGCCTCTTCCTGCCAGCGACTTCTAGTCGTTGCCAGCGCAAAGCTCACAGCTTGAGATGGATCATCCCGAGTGCGAGACGGGGGTGCTTGCGGCCTACCAAGCCCAAAAATATCTTGAATGCGGTTGGGCAAAATAGCTCGTCTGTCAACATGAACATGAATTCCATCTGGGCGTGTGATAACGCCAAAGCCTGGAGTACCTTGGCCTCCAATGGCCTGCATAATCGCGTTCATGAAGCTCACAGGGCTGTCCATAGGGAGCAGGCGTCCAGTGGAAACAGGTTCCATGCCATGAACCCAATCGGTAAAAGCTTCATTGCCAGGTCCACGAGATTGGCCAGCCTCGGGGCCACGGTCTGTCCGGACAAGAAGAGGGTTTGTCCCATCGTCATTACCACGGGCAGGGATCTGAGTTCGGTGGAATCGGTAGGGTTGAATAGGAACGATTCCATGCCGGCCGCTACTGGGCATTATGCCTGTAACTGCAGCCCATCCTGGCTGACCACGGTAGCGGTGGTGATGATGTCCACGGGTTAGTGGAGGCTCATCGCCATCCCAGCCCCATGGTTCAATGAGGTCTTCATCTATACAGGATCTTCAGCACGCCTCGTTTCACGTTAGAGTAGATAGATGCAACTCACCATCGTCAAAGCCTTGATAAGATCCTTGATCTTCGTCGGCATCTTCAAGTTCCTCCTCAAGCTCATCGATTTCCTCATCTTCTTAGTGAACGTTAGTAATCTAAATCATGCATAGAACAATACTAGACGATACTGACCATCATCATCATTCAAGTCATCATCAACAATGTCATCAAGACTGTCAGGAGCCTGAAGATCCTCAACACCTCCGGCAGCTTCATTGAGTACCCGGAACAAATCATCAAATCTCTGTCCTTCATCACGCTGATCCGCTTGTCTAATTCCAGCCAGTTCGTCCTCGAACTGATTCATGATTTCAGCCTCCTCATCATCTTCGGACATCTCTTCGCTCTCCCATTCATCATCATCACCTTCCTCTAAACTCTCGTTGTCTTGGTCCCCTGTTATCTCTCCGGCGAGGATCTCGTCGTCCTCCATATCGGAGTCATCTTCATCTTCGTCATCATCCTCGTCATCATCATCCTCATCATCATCAATGACAACCTCAATGTCCATGCCGGAATCGCCAGGAAGGCCCTCAATGGGACCAACACCTTCAATCTCGTCTTCTTCGTCGCTTACGACTTCGCCATCATCTTCGGGCAAGTCTTCTTCATAATCCATTTCGTCTTCATATTCATCGTCATACATCCCATCATCTTCTTCATCCGATTCTTCGGAGCTAGTTTCTTCTTCATGACGAGGCTCTAACATACCCAGGGTGGAATGGCGGAAAAGGTCAGGGGTCTCTTCACGGTCATCTTCCAGGTCAGAAACTGAGGTGGCAGAGGATATTTCATCTTCCTCTGTTTCTCCGAGAGTAGAGATGTCGGACGTCTCACTCAAGATCACTGCCGTTTGCGTAAGTTTGTTAAGGGGACGCAGTATGTACTTGATGACCCGTTTAGATGCAGGGAAATTCAGATCGATTTCAGCGACCGAGGATGTAAGAGCGGCGATGAAATTCTTTTCAAACATCGTTTTTGCAAGCTGCCTAGTCGAGGATGGGAATGCAGTATCTCCGGAAACGAAAGCATAACCACTAAGCATTTTGTCAAATAAATCGGCCAGTGACATCAATCTAGAATACTTGGCATCCAAAGGCTCGTTTGACGCATTTGCCTCTTTGTATGCTCGCAGTGCATGCTCTAGAACGAACCTCCGCACAAAGGCAAGCTCGGGCTCATCTTCTTCATTCGAGTTTTGCTCGCTTCGGCGTCTGCCAGTCCCGCCAAACTCACCGGTCTTTGTGCACAACGCTACAAGCACACGCATCGTCCAAGCAGATGTGTTGGCGCGCTTCTTGAACGCAACAGACTCATCATGCTCCATGGTACCAATGGGGACAAGAGCATTCAGCAGGTAATTCAAAATACCCGCTCGAGGCTTGGAAGGAGTAGTTGCAAGCGGATCTGCTTTGCGAGAGAAGTTGATAAACTCCACCTTCGTGCGGTTATACGACGAAAGAAGCTCGGTCAAGCATTGAAGGAGAAAGCAGCGGTATATATAGATCGGGTGGTCATCTGCTTTGAAGGACGGTTTCTCTGCTTTCTTAGTATTACGTGTAGCATGCAAGTCAGTGGTAGAAACAGAGGGTGAAGGTTCATCAGTCGCCATTTCCACATCAGTTTGGGCTTCTGATTGTTCAGGCACAGATGCTTCTGTAGCCTCTGTCGAAGGCTCCTTGTCGTCTACATCCTTGTAGGATAGAAGCTCCGAAAGCAGGTAGTGGATGACGCCATCAGGATTCTCTACAACAGGCGGCCTCAACTCTGGCCCTTTGCCTTTGTCTTTATCCTCTGGCTGAGCATCGGCCGAAGTCTGGCTACCATCCATCGTGTTTTCTGTAATATCCTGGGCCGCTTCTTTGTCTGAGGAGCCAGTATTCTTGTCAGACTTCAAGGTGAGAACCTGTGGGCGTTGCCGGCTATCGTATCGCTGCAGCTTCAGTTTTTCGTTGGAGACTTCCACGAACAGTTCCGGCGACCTAAGGACGAGGTGATACATCTGCCGCACGTAACCGGTCGTGTCGATCTGGCGAGAAGATTTCGATTCAAAGTTCGCGACAATCTCACTTCTCATTATCTGTCTAATGGTGTCCTCGTCTTCCACAATGTGTCTCAAAATCAACATGAATGCACCCTGGAGCTTTTCATTTGTGGTGCTTGAAAGCTGCTTCATCATGACAAAAAGGCGCTGCAAGCTGCGCTTTTCGCCTAGGCGGGTTGCAATGCTGCGATTCCGAGTAAGTATAACAAGAACCCGACAAACAGAGAGTGCCAAGGTGTCATCCTTTCCAACTCTAGGAAGAATTTCGACAAGAGCCTCAAAAAGCTGCGTCTTCTGTTCATTGGAAATAAGAGGCTCGTCTAACTGAGCGGGAGCATCATCTTCCACACCTGGGTTATCATTATCAGGCATGTTCCATCGAATCTGAGGAGGTTGGGCGTCGTCAGAGAGCAATTTCTCCAGGACCAGTAGAACATGCCCGATCCATGGGAAGGACTCATCCGAAGACTTCTCGGAAGGCACAGAGATAAACCCGAGGAATGTAGTGAAACACTCTTTCAGTTCCTCCAGTGTAGCGTTATACATGTCTCTGTCTTGGACTACTAGCGCGAGGAGATGGGCATAAGCAGCCACCTTCTTTCCAGCTGCTTGGAAGTTCTCCATTTGCAATGAAACAAGAGATTGAACAAGGATCTCTCCAACCTCCTTCCGGAAGCTTTCAGGGTCACGGTGCTTCTTCGTCGCAGAAGCGATCAGGTCAGCCAATTCGAAGGACACGTCATGGTGCTCATTTAGGACATCTAGGCAGCGCTCAATCAGATTCGCCCGGACCTTCTCGCGCTCCCTGTCTAAATCTTCGACCGTGGTAACTTCGCGTCGTCTTGTCGATTGTTCCATTCGCTGCTCAGAGGATGGGTCTGTCGAATGGTTTGATGGCTCCAAAAATTCCCCCCCGGTAGGGTTGAGGTTACGGGTGTCCTCTCGGTCGCTGTCGACTGCGCTATGGTCATCATTAAGAATATGACTCAACGCTCGAGCTAGGAATTCAGAGCCATGTCTGACTTCGGTTTCGACTGGGCCACCCTGGCCTTGTTCCTGGCTTGGAATGTCATCCGATCGGCCAGAAGCTTGCGCTATAAGCATTGCAAGTGTCGAACGGTCGAGGAACCGACTGTCGAAAGACGAGGCGTCTCCACCGGCCGGCTCTTCGGAAGTTTCACCACCTGATGTTCGAACAGACTCAATGTCGTTGGGAGGTGGTGGTATTCTCGGAGCAGGTAGTAACCAGTCTTGTGCCTTGCAGTATTCTTCGGCTGGGGCATACTGGTTGTTGCAGCGGTACAGGGCCTCCTTTACAACTTCTAGATCGAAATCTTTCGCCTGCAAAGCGGCAACACGATCCCTGTTGATAACTAGTTTTCTCCTAGACACCTCAGTCAATGCGGGTGGTAGATTAGAGCGCTGGGCGGCCCCAGTTTCATATTCGCCGTCTAGCGATGAGCGCAAAATATCCACCAAGCACTTGATAACTGAACTTGAAGACTGGGTAGCAAAATCGGAATTCCACAAGTCCCGAGCCATCGGCAATATCTCCATCCGAAGGTCAACCAGGAATTGGCCTGGTTGGAAGTAGTCGGGACGGTCCCGCTCCCGGTCACTGCCCGTCATGGCTTGCGTTTGGCTAGACTCGACAATATTCTTGCCCGAGGCGAGCTCAGAGAAAAAGCTAAGTATAATCTTAATACCTCCATAAGCAGAAGTAAGTCGAGCTGACACGTCCTTCTCAGAGTCAGGCACCGACTCGGGAGGTGTGAGAGTCTTGACCTCACGCACAAAGACGTCGCAGATATCTTTCATGGCTTTCAAACCATGAATGCGTTTGAACGCAAAGAGGACCAGAGTGAGGTAATGAGAATGGGGGCGATCTGCAGTAGCTGTATCAAAGTGGGTTTATCAGTTTTTGGCCCTGTCTTATAACAGATAGACAACATACCTTCGTAAAGCAAATGCGAGAATGAGGAAAGGATAACAATGAGGTAAGCAAATCGGAGCTTGTGGTTACCACTAGTGTTCGGGGGCGCGAATTGGAGTTGCTCGAGCACAGCGCCCGCAATGGCCTCAGCCACCGAAGTTGCATTCTGCTTCTGGTAGAGATCTATCCGCCGCTTCCCAATAAGACCGAGGCCCAAATTGTGGAAGAAGCCCGTTATTGAGGAAGGCAAGGAGCTAAGAAGGTAGCGAAGCGCTTGGACATTCTTAAAAGCTACGCTATTTTCGGGGGGGTTAGAGGTATCTCCTCTGGGCTCCTGAGCGACACCTGGTTGAACAGGCTCACTCGTAGTCGAACCTTCGCGAAGAGGCGCAGGCACAGCTGAGCTTGTTTCTGCATTCGCGGCTCCCGAAGATTCATTAGGTTTTTCTGAACCCAGGCCAGTTAGTTGCACTTTCGTTGCCTGGTCCCAGGTGTCAGGTATATTCTTCTCTAGAAGAATTTCCTCCCACACACAAGCCGCATGCAAACCTCCGAGTCGTCCAATAAGAGAACAATAACGATCGGCTAGATTGACTTGTGCAAATGCAGAAGTCTGCTGGCTGGGTCGGGTCTGATATAATGGCATGGAGTAAACTTCGCGAAGAAGATCCGTTAAGATAAGTGCAGCCACCATATTCTTAGCAAAGTATGTCCCATTATCTTTTGCGAGTTCCCAGGATTTGTCGTCTTGTTCCTTGGGCTCATTCTCAAGAGGTGGCTTGATCAGAGGGGTGAAGAAACCTGATTCCCGGGGTCCCGACAGACGCCAGAACTCAGATAGTTGTTCCACAATCTGCTCTGCGCGATCAACAAGCCCGGGCAAGACAAGGTGAGGCTTCGTTTCCGCCAACATATGCACCAAAACAGTGAGCTCCTGGTTAGCATCAGTGTTATGGAAATCAAATGGGAGACTTTGCAGAGTTGCAATATCCAAAACGAACTCCACGCCACCACATTCGATAAAGTAGGTGCAATTCGATTGGTTTTCAAAGAAAGCACCTAAGAATCGCAATACGGGGTAAAGGTAGTCCGTAACAGTGAGACCTGTAGAGTCTACGTCCTTCGGTTCGATGTCGGTATTAGAGGCAGGGAGAACAAGGCTTAAATCGCCGGTTTTCATGATGCCACCGTCTGGTAGTGCCCCAGATTTGATCTCCCGAATACCAAGATCCGACGGTGCAATGTCCCCAGCGACTCTCGTGCCACCAATCTTTCGAAACAGATGATATGCTGGTCCAGAAAGCACTGGCTTTCCCAGGGTGTTATCTGTCCACAGCTTGGATCCCATGCCATCCGACCAAGCCTTACTCCTACACAGAAAGCCAACTCGTGCGACCATCACAATGACGGCAGCCATGATTGTTGACTTCAGCGCAGGATGATGCCGTACTAACTCATCAAACGTGGTTCCTAGCGAACGTACGAGGTTGGGATCATCTTTCAGGCATTTCACATGCTCGGGATTTTCGAAGATCTCGAAAAAGCTTTCCAGAGCATGGGATGACTGAAAGAGTTCAAGTCCAGATGAGTTAAGACAGATTGCTCCAAAAGCCGATGGAATGCATGATAAAGCTTCCGCTGCGGGCATGATACCTAAGGCTAACTTTGCATCCTTCGACCTTGCCAGCTCATACTCACGGGTCTTCTGAGGCACACTGCCCGACTGGCTAGTGTCGACCTCGGACAGTCTAGCGGATGATTCCCCTTCAACTTCAGCACCCTCCGTATCAACAGGCAACTTCTCTTGTGCTTTTATCTCACTGTGTGTGACAGCTTGTAGAAAGCTCTTGCTCAAACCAGCCTCAGCAATGACTGCATAACTAGTGGGCTCGTTGTGAATAAAACTACTAAGAATATTGACTGCGTTGCTCCAGACATGAGACCCAAAGACACGGGCGTTTTCAAAGACCAAACGAAGGGACGTCAGCAGTTGAGGTGAGTCAATCAAATTTCGAAGAACACGATCAAAACCACCGCCGTTATGCTGCATAATATGATTGACAAACCGGAACATCCACCTGAGTGTCTGCTGCTGAAAATACGGTATCTGGTAATCAATTGACGGGGTCTTGTGATGAGAAGGAATTCCTGCGCCGCGGGATACATTCTCGAAGGAAGTTTTGGTTTCAAAATCGATCAAATCCGAAATTGCGTCAAACCCCTTGGCTGCTGTGAGAGTCCCAAGCGCATCACGAACTGCATGGACAAAGGTATCGAGGAATTCCATAATTCGAGAATAAACACGACGAGCCTTCTCAGTTCGGAGGTTCAAAACATCAACGAACATGGGAATTAAGCCAGCAGAAACAAGGGTCTCGGGTGTCCTCGTGCTTGAGCCAGGAAGCGTTCGCAAAAGAGCAAGTAACGCATCCCGCCACTCATCCTCACTACCATCATCCGTCCTACTGTCTTCTGAGCCTAATTCATTGACAGCCTTCCGGGTCAGGAACATGAGAACACCATGGTTTACATTAACACTTAATGCAGCACAGACGTCGATTGCTCGTGATTTGTGTTTGGCCAAAGAGTCAAGAGCCTGGAGTACCAATGTTTGTACACTTCGAGAGACTGGAAGATCACCACTTGCGCCCAGATGAACCAGCTCGCCCAGTTGATAAGCCAGCTGCAAACGTTTCGGCTGTTCCATATCGTACTGGAGGATCTTCTGTTGAAATAGCGACTCGGGATATACGTAAGCCAAGTTGGTGATAGCAAGCAACCTGATGGCAAGAATCTGTTCGCGGCTAGAAGGAGATGTTGCCAGTCCCTGGGCAATCCGAATTCTGTGGAGCAGCTCATATTTGGAGTCGTCAGGCAACTCTTCCACGTGCAATGCAACAAGACTATCGGGTGTCGACGAAGAGATGCTTGAGTATGGAATATCAAGGACCTTTCCGCCCCTTGTCGCTTCTTCCAGTTTTCCTGAGGGAGTATTCACAGAAGAGCCAGGAGAATCCTCCATGATCGAGGTGCGGCTCAAACGAGGCGTGGGGTGGGTATGACTTCTACGCAGAGGTGTTGGCGTGGTAGGAGTCTGCGTCGGTAGCCCACCATGTACAACCTCCGATGGTGGCTTGGCCTGGTCCGAAGTGCCAGAAGGATAATAAAGCAGATGCACATGACCCCACTCTTCCCAAGCATCACTTTCGCGTACAAGGGCAGCCAGGTCGTTGGCATCGTGCTTGATTTGGGAACCTTTCTCCTTGCCCTTAACGCCAACAGAAGGAGATACAGGTGTCTTGTTCAATACGGAAGGGCGCGGGAAAGGCGCAGCAATCTTTTGCAGTTTTTCCAAATCAATGTTAAAGTGGGCTGCCAGGAGGCTCTGTTGGAGGTGGGTACTACCCCGCTGGCGAGAATGATATCTTTGAGCCAAAGAGAGTGACAAACGAAGGGTAGACTGGAGAAGACAAAGTGACGTGGTATTCAGAAGTTCCCCTAGCCGTTCACTGCTGCTATACAAGCTGCGATTACCGCACTTATCCAACAGTAACCTGGAAAAGTCGAGAATTGCTTCCAAGAGCTCTCTGTCACCCTCTACACCATAGCCAAGAGCGGTCAACTTAGCGTCGATATCCTCCGGGTTTGATTTGCTGTCATCACTTGCATAGGAGTCCGCCAGGACATGTCTGCTGAACGGCTTGGTTTGAGGGCCATTATTTAGACCATATTTTTCATTGGCAGTAGCCAAGATCTCGTCGAAGCGGTTCAGAACATTAATCCAATGATATAGATCACCTCTTGGAAAAGGCCATATGCGAGGAAAGGTGCTGAGATGTGAGGGAAGCTCGGGGACGGGTATAGTTGTAGCACGAGATACGAAATCTGACAAATAAGGGGACTATAGTGTAAAGGAGAAAATTTCAGCTCAGCTTTAAATCAGTACGGCAAGGCACGTGGAATTATAACTCACGATCGTAGCCTCATGTTTTTGGCTCGCCACCTTCTTAATTCTCCCCATGATGACGTTCGAAATCAACAGGTAATCATGAGGGAGCTGAGGATGGCCCCTGGAGGATTCCTCCTAGATGAGGGTGGGGAGGTCGTGAAGACCGGGACGCGGAGAACGTTGCGAGGCGCCTTATGACGTTTTGGGTACCTCTTCTGCCTCAACAAAATCAAAAGAGAGAAATGAGACTCCGGGACAGCTGTAACCAAGAATCTCGAGATTGCAGGTAGATTGAATAGCGAATGTAGAGGTGAAGTCCGACGTGGTCAAAGAGGTTATACCTGGATGAATTCAAAGGACTGAAAGAATATGATGAGGGACTGAGGTGGGTGTGTTGCGGCTTTCAGTAAGTACGAAGTACCGCTGGGCGTCAGAGGAACAGGGAAACGGTGCAGGTCGTTCGCCCTGTAAGGTTTGACATCCAGATCGAATTAAGACAATATTAGGTGAAAGAACCACACACAATGAATAAGGGGGGGTGGTGAGGGAGAGGACGTGGGCGAGGTTTGGATGGGGGTATAAAAAGAAAGATGAGTAAAGAGTTGGAAGGTTCGTGAAATTATCCCAATAATGGAGCTTCTTCTTGTCAGGTTCTCTCCCGTTGTGGCTCATTCACCTGGACCAGTGGTAAACTTACAGTCAGAAACCGGAGCGGGTCTTCTTCCCCGCCGAGGCAACAAGTCAGCCCTGCACTATTTACAACTGTACTAACTGATACTAACCACTTTACTGCCTAAACATTTGTTTGTTTACTTCTAATTTTCCGACGGATTCACTCTCATCCGAATATCCCAGCAGACAATATAATTGATTTCTCTGGGCTGGGAGTAGCCACTATCTGGTAGTAGTACACTTCCTTATACACTGTATCTGTATTCTCTCGGTTTGATTTCAGTTGTTCGTTCCTGGTATTTCAGGCCATACATAATATATATTCACGTCACTACCCCTCATCCCACCGGAATCTATACTACCTCATATTCCATGCATCCTTATGCTGTCATCTTCCTCCCGCTTTTTCTTCTCTCTTACAAGAAGGTTCAGATGATGCTCAAAAAAGCAAGACGAAACTACGCATAAAACTCCCACCTACAGCTAATTTGGCAGGGAAAATCTCAATTTATTTCCGTGGCGGTGCCTTACTGTACATACAAATCAACAACAAAGTAATAACACAGTCAACAGTACAACATTTTTAACGTATATCCAAAAGAGGCGGCTTATCAACATTGCGTTTATCGCAGACCGGACGTTACCTCTCCATTCGCGGCAACTCACCATCCCACTGAATCTTCATGCTAGTTGGGAAGGGAGAAAATCCGCTTTGGTCTGGAGTCATGTACTTTGCAATTCCACCAGGCCCAGACAGCCTTTTCAGCTGCCCCTGAGGCCCCGGGGCACGGCGCAGATTATCCAAGCGTCCGATGACCTTGAGCATGGTGGTAAGCGCTAACTTACAAAGCCCAATACCTAAGCACTGATGTGAACCAAAACCAAAATGAGCGTAGAGATCCATATCGCGATCAAGTCTGACCTTTTCAGGCTCTGGAAAACTTGCCGGGTCCATGGAAGCGGAAACCTAGAAAAGTGCAAACAATAAGTTATCTGTGCCCACGATAGTCGTGTTCTGTTTCATTTAGGATATTGGCCTCACTCACCAGGTTGCAAAGAATGTGTTGCCCTGCCTTGAAATTTAGCTTCTTACCGTTGTCTTCAACGACAGTGGGCTTGACCACCATCCGAGGTAGTCCCACAGACGACCGTAAGCGGGCGCCTTCCATGAAGCTTCATATGGTTAGTTGCGAACAAGGATACTGGGGCGAGAAATCCATACTATCTTAACAGCAGTTCGTCGGTTTCCGGTGTATCAACCTTTGCCAGCCGTTTAATATCAGGCAAATGGACTGACCCTTCTTCCGAAAGGTAATAGTCAAGACATTGTGAAAAAAGCTGCGCTTGGTTTGCCACCATGCCCCCAGCAGTTGGCAGAATATGAGTCCATACAATCTCATCCGCTGGCAGGCCGCTGGCAAGGAGGCGTTGGATCATGTGGACACCGTATTCACTGAGCACGTCATGTCGGTGTAAACTACTCACCAAGTTCGCAATGAACCCAGTGTTGTTAACAAGCTCGACATTGGCCATTGCCAACTGCCCGAGCTGCTGCGTCACTTCCCGGGCAGCTTGGTTAAGTTCAAATGAGTTCGCAGGATCCGCATCGTAGAAAATTGAGGTGAAAACAACAGCCATGATCTGGTAGAGTTCGGTTTCCGTGAAGACTCCCCGGGGGTTAGATTCAGTCTTCAAAGGCAATGAAAAAACATTTGCGCAGAAATGAACCTGAGCAGGATTTGCAACGTCTCGTACAATGTCAACTTGATTGATCCCAGCAATCTTGTAAGAATTTCTGTGCAGAAGCTTCAGAGTTATGTCCTCATAGAAGGATTTGATTTCATTCTCCCATCTCTTCCGGTACAAAGCAGCTCCCATCATCTTGCGCGATGCGGCATTTGGAGGCCTATCCCCAGACAACATAAAGTCCCTGCCAAAAGGCTGTTTTCCACGGTGCATCAAGAATTCGATCTTTGAGCCCCATGTGACCTTGAATGCCTCTGGATCAGACAGTATTGACATACAAGCCGAATGAGAGTGAATGAACTGGGGTGGGGGAGTGTAGCCAGGCTTGTCCCAGCTATACTTCTCAGCAAACCCAAGTTTTGTCAGTATCTTCTTGTTTTCAGATGGAATAACCAGAGGGAGATGTGCGTAGATCGAGTTTCCCTTGAAATGGTTCGGAAATGCTCGCAACACAAGCTTATAGAATACATGGCCTTGATCGACTGAGTCCTTAGGTTCAATCTCGCTAAAGGCCCAGTTTGTAAGATGCCTTGGAGTGAAATCGACTGTGTAGAAGCGATCGCCTCGGACCAAGGCAACTGCGTCGGAGAGAATGGCCCTTGAAATTGTGAAATTGGTACACAAGCCACTTCCAGGGACCACGGCTTCCTTTGTATCCTCGACGATAACACCAGGGTAGATCTCCACATTGTCTGGGTGATCATATAGTCGTTTGAGCTGCTCAGATATGTAAGGGTCAGGATTGATCTCCTTAAAAGTTTTGTAGGGGGTCAGGTTAAAGTAGTTCCGGAATTCGTTCAAGGTAGCCAAATTCCAGGAGCGAGCTTGTTTAATCCCCAACGCTTCAATGCTTCTGAAGATCGTTGGAACGTTAGATGCACCAAATGCGCCTACGCAGTCCTCAACGCTGTCCTCAAAGATTTTGACGAGAGAGTCATCGTCAAAGGATCCATCAGGCTTGCGCTGTAAGCCTGCAAACGGACGATCCTGGGGTTGCTCTGGAAGGTTTGCCTCCCACTTTCCGAGACCTCGCACGAACTCCTGCAAGGAGACACTGTTCGGATCCCTTCCAGGAAAGATATCTTTGTACAAATCTTCTGTCCACTTCTCGTCACGTTGAGAAATGCAAGAATGCCATCTGTACACAAGGTTGAATTCAGCCGAGACTTGGTTACCGGTAGCCTGAGCTGCTGCTTCGCCAAGTAATCCATCCTTCATTTCAGCACGGGGGTCCAAGCTCCAAAGGCTGTCAGTTCGATTAATATTCAAGATCGTTCGCACGTAGTCTTTGAGTATTATGTTGACATAGAGGCCGCAGGTTACTAGCCGACCGGTTTGGAACAGATCGTTATCATATCTTGCATATTCTTTGGTGTTCGACTCATCCGGCTTTGTGAACCGGCCGCCTTCGTTAATTGCGGCCAGCTGTTCGACGACGTGGTTGTGAAATCGGTTAAACATGATCAAGATTACGCCAATACCCGGAGGAAACCCCAGTACACGCTTGGTAGAGAAACAGTCCGGCTTGAGCTTTCCATCCTTGAAGGTTCTGACAAGGTTTTGCTCGTCTTGGTTATTTCCATACAGTGGCGAAAGGTCGAGATATGAAGATGTTAAAGAAATTGTGCTGTCGTTGCGGTCCGTTTGAAATAGGTCTTGATGGATGTTAGATATGAATGGGTGGTGAGCGTTATTGGCCGCTACTCACCATGGATAATAATGGATGCAATGTAGAACAGAATACTAGAAATCTTGTTCGGATGTTCCTTAAAATCTTTGCGTGCCAAAAGCGAATCGAACAGTGTTTCTGGATCCGGGAGCGCAGGAGATTGCAATGTCTTTGGCCGAACGGATCTCGCGTAATGAGAGCCGGCAGCGCCGATATGAGGCCACAAAACGTTCTTCTCTGGTATTAGCAAGCGCTCTACTCCAGGAGGGTGAGACAGGTTTACATTGCCTGAGCCATCTGCTTCTCGATACGAGTATTCGCGGCCAAGGTAACTACCTTCATTGTTAGACGTGCTAGCACAGCTCATGTCTTATCGACCAACATACGAAACCGGGAGGTGTTCCAGATCTTTCCACAGCTGGTTGAGGAAGGCATTTGTCAACTCCTTTCCAACTCGAGAGGTGGAAGGAAGTGCAGAGGTAAGCTAGAATGAAAGCTTCTCATTAATATAAGCCGCGACTACCCGTCCCAACGATTGCAGCAACGAACCTGGATCAATCGCTCCATAATATATTGCTTATCATTGAGAGGCTCTCCCGTGGCAGCATTTTTGGTGAGTTCCACGATCGTCTTGACATCGCTGAGATCCATACGGCCCAGATCCCTGACAATTCCCGTGTTACTTGAGTCTTTCACATATGATCCATCCCCTGTTTCGGTGGGCAACGGCCGTAGTGATGCTGACACAACCTTTTCAAGTTGAGAAACAGTCTTTCCTAGTCCATTGACCACACCACCACTCTCACTCTCTGTCATCGTGAAGTAGAGTATAGAGGACTATTCACAGCCGTCGCAGCAACGGAAACCAGAAGAAATGGTAAATATATATTAGCTGTTATTGAATATCAGTATTAATGATCTAGAAACAACGGTTGCTCCTTTCCCGCCATTATCTTTCATCCTAAGTAACGGACGTGATAACATAGGGTCGTTGTAGAGATTGGGCAAAGCCAGAAGGCCAATAGGGATGTATTTTATTAGCAGGAGGGGCTCATAGTTACCCACCTATATCGAAAACCCAAAGAGATGAACGCCCAGAGTTTCGAAAACCTAAGAAGTAAAAGTGGGTGTGAGGCTGGTGATGACCGATTTTGTAAAGATACAACGAGGCAGCCACTGAACTCTCAGAGGGGGAAAAATATGGATATACTCATGAACCGTGGTATTTGAACGTAAGACAAGAGAGATGAATAAAAGGAGCAGGAAGTTGTTCCTGTAACTGGTTTTTATATGTCCACGACCATATCGGCCTAACTTTGTGAAGGATTACGGTGCGGCTGAATAAATAGAGTCAGCTCAAGAGGATCAGCTCCAATGTCATTTGGATTAGAAAGCATGCAACTACTAACTAACGAACTAACTGTTCGCCGTTTCTCCTCCCTTGACAAGGAGAGCCCCACTGGCAGGTGTGCCAGTGAGACTGCGTTGATTTGATTCGCGCACGGAGTATACGAGTCGACGGCTGAGGCATACTAATAATACGACGTTGCCGTTCATGGAGAAGGGAAACCCACGCAGCCCGTGGGGAATTCTAGGCCGAAACTAAAGAGAAAAGTTACCTTGGAGCCCGAATGGCCCCCCATATCCAAGGATCACCATGAACAGCTAACTATTGGATCAGATTGGTTTATGGGACTGGAAGGCCCGATCTGCGACTGGAAGTTCAGCGAGGTGGCGCAAAAACGCAAACGGAAATTTGTCTGTGGTAGGTTCCATTCATATTTATTGCTCTAGGGGATTGATGGTTCGTCGGGATTGCCAATTCTCACGGGTTGGCCAATTGAGACATGAGAAGACATGATCATGATATCTACACCCCTTCTTTGCATGTCGCAGACACCGTCATGGTCTCAGGGCTGTCACAAACATTGTTTTTTCTTAGCTTAGCACCAAACGACGCCAATCATGTGACAGCGAAGGTGGCTGGCTGAACTGACCGGGCTAAAGGACACTACTGGGTGCCAGTCGTCCTGGTCCTGACCCGTCTTCTTACGGATTATGCAAGAGGAGCTGAACATGAAGTGATAAGTATTCATAATTAGAAGATATGCCACCAATGCGCAGGATCATGCCTCGGAAGGAAGCGTTCAATGATAAGCCGGCGTATTTTTGCTTTTGTCTTGGGGTGGGCCAATGCATTGTACATACAGTACAGAGTCTTACTCGGAGTAGGATATCAGTTTTCATACTCTGCATGTCCCTGATCTGCAGGATGCTTCCTTCTCCCTCATATGACTCAAGTCTTCGAAGCATTTTCTCGATAGCCTAACGTGCTATCACTTTGCCTTGACTCTTCAGAGCTTCTGGAAAGTTTAAGTGGTTGTTTCTTGGCGTCGCCCCACCTTGAAAGCTCTCAACTTTAAATTTTATTTTCCGTCCTCAACATTTACAAAACCCGAACTGTTGATATCACGTGATCACTGACGAGCCGAGGTCAGGATGGGCCTATCACCAATCGTGTCTTGGTGGTCCTTCCCTCTCGAAATATTTGATACTGGTCGTCGTCTAAACAGCATCCAGTTGTCTACTTGCGAGTTTTGGTCATTGAATTCGGCTATCTTGACGGGAAATCTTCGATTTCAATTATGGCGCCAGCAAGTATTACATTAATTGTTGAGCCCCGGGGTATGTGTGCCTCCTGCACCGGCTGCCAGCCATTGGCACAAAGTCTTTGTGCCTCTTAGCTCCCTACCCTTACTTACCCTATACTAGGTAAACCGATCAAGAAGCTCCCCAAGGAAATTCAGATCAGTCCCAATGCTCCCGCCCAGGTTATCTACACGGCGCTCGCGGCGGCCTCCGGCTTTTCCATCCATCGCCTGAGAATTACTAAAGGAAGCGACCGCAGTGTAGTACCCAATTCGAAGGAGACTACAGTCGATGATACCGGTCTGAAAGAGAGAAGTGTTGTCCATGTCAAGGACCTTGGTGTGTGAAGGCGCAGCTTCTGATCGTTATGTGCAATAAGCTAACACCATCTTCCCAGGTCCCCAAATTGGCTGGCGTACCGTATTTATCATTGAGTATTTTGGCCCTCTGGTCATCCCTGCTCTGTTCCTCTATCCTCTTCGTCCGTATCTCTATTACAATTTCGACAAGCCACTTCCCGAACCATCCTACCTTCAGCAACTGGTCTGTGCACTGTTGTCTATTCATTTCCTGAAGCGTGAATTTGAGACCATCTTCATCCACCGCTTCAGCAATGCCACGATGCCAGCACGCAATATCTTCAAGAACAGCGCACACTACTGGGTCCTGGCTGGCTTGAATATCGCCTATTGGGTTTTCCGCCCCGACGCGTCTGCAGTCAACGAACCGAACCCTGCTCTCCTCTACGCTGGTCTCGGCCTCTTCGTTTTTGGTGAACTGGCCAACCTGAACTCGCATTTGGTGCTACGTGGCCTGCGCCGTCCGGGTACGACAGACAGGGGTATTCCCTCAGGATTTGGATTTAACCTTGTCACCTGCCCGAACTACCTGTTCGAGATCATGGCCTGGGTCGGTGTCTATCTCGTCAGCGGTCTCAGCTGGAGCGTGCTGTTCTTCATCGCCGTCGGCGGTGCGCAGATGGCCGCGTGGGCTAAGAAGAAGGAACGCCGTTACCGCAAGGAGTTCGGTGACAAGTACAAGCGCAAGCGCTCCGTTATGGTTCCTGGTCTTATTTAGTTTTGACCAGAAGAAATCAAATCACTTTCTTTTTCAAGGACTGTGGTGAGGTACGGCTAGCTCTGGGCTTGTTATTCTTAATCATTTCGAACCTGGTCACTCTCAGGTTCATTGTTTTAAATAGAGCCGTTAGAACAGTAGTCCGTGGCAGGGGACAAGTGTTTCTTCTAACATGGCTACTCGAAAACTAATCATGACCGGTATCACGGGCTATGCTGTCAGCCCATGATTTCCGATTGTACGTTTCCTCAAGATACTTCTGTCAAAAATACTAGAAATAATAATTGAGTATTTGTTACATTAGACATCAAAAGCTAGCAAATGAGAAACGCTCTACATGGAAAAGGTGCCTCCAGCTCCAAAACACCGACCTAAGATTATTCGCAGGGATCCACCCAGGACACAAACTTTTGGAGCAGTCCGTGTGTCCAGCGTGACAGATTCCTCATTCAATGAAAATAAATGCTCAAGGCAATCAGTCTTTTTTGAGTTTTTTGCTCCATAGACGGTAATATGGTTCCATCTCTTTCTCGCAATTCCGCTTCGTATCTGTGTCACATCCAAAGAAGCGAATGACCAAGTCACCGTCCTTATAGTTTCCATCCGCGCCTGCGCCCGACGAGTCCTTGCTGTATGCGTTGATTGTTCGCTGAGGAACCAAGGCTAGTCTGGCCAGAATCGTCGGGTGCCACTGGAGAATATGATCCTGGAAAAGTGACTGCCGTTAGCGTCTGTGGTACAAGCGGTCGTAGAACAAAGCGACCCGATACGGAGCTAGGATAGCATCTTACCAACGCATGTGCCTCGGCCTTGGCGAAGTTGTAGTTGCGATACAAAGGATCGAACCATATGTCCAGGAATGTCTGCGCAAACTCGCCCTGTTTGATAACAAAGCTCCCGGCGCTAAGACTCTCGCTGTCTGTGCTGAGAATGAGGTCCACATCCTGGGGCTTTAGATGCGAAAAGGTCTTGATTATGCTATCCGGCGGGACAACGGGGACGTCCTTGAGCATCAACGAATCTAGACGACTCTTTTCGAGGAGGTGCGATTCCAGTGACTTGCTCGGGTCCATGATCAGCGCATGCGCATCGAGGTAGAAGAAGTTCTTCGAGTACGGATGGGTGGCCATCGCATGTCGAACGGCTGGGACGACGCCCCAGCTTCGCGGGGCGCTCTCCAGTGTAGTTTCGTAATCGGATATGTTGGCAAAGAAATTCGTATAACCTTGAGCAACGCACGTACTGTAAGTAAGTATCACCGGTCGGTAAATCGTGTGTTCACGTACCATGTTGCTTGGCGTATTCTTCTCTGTTCTTGGTGATCTTCTGAATGTAATCAGCGCTCCAGCGGGCACGGTCTAGAACTGTCACGATGACAAGACTTGACGTCCCGGCCGGTGCTGCGGGAGTTCCTGTACTTGAATAAAATAGCTGCGATAATAGGAAGTAGGTCACCACCAGTGCGAATCCTAGGATCGCAACAGCTTTAAGTTGTTTCCTGCGCTGTAACGACAGCCGGGAAGAGCGGCCGTATAGAGGAGCATTGAGGTTCCTCCGAGGTGGTAGAGCGAACTGCATGGTTGAACGGTTTGCCCCCAGCGGTAATTTGCTGGGTGACTGGGAGTACAGTTGGACGAAACTACCGATCAGGGCATTCTAATAGAAAGTAGACCCTGGGCTGTGTGGAAATGTAGCTTGCAGCGTCGCAGTACTTCTGGAACGGTCCTATCTAGTATCTGCCGCATCCGGAAATTAAATGCGGATCATCAACGGCCCGACATATTCTCCAAGACATTTCCTGAGGTACTTTCTTGGTTGGCCGTTGGCTGTATTGGCGGCTAAAGAGTATTCTGATCTAGGTTGCAAAGAAATGTCGAGATTCTGTATATCTGGTGTGAAAGGTCATAGCAGTGGTACTCGCCCCATCCATGATATTTCAATAACGAACTATTTATATTTAACCCAAAGTAGCATTGACAACGTATAAGTACACTGAAGAGCTAATCATGCAAATTTAAGGAAATAAATGCAACAACTGAGTGGTAGTTGTATGCTGGCCTCCGCTGTCCCTCCCATCTATCAATACCGGGAAGTGGTATATGAGGCATTGCCGACCATGACCAAAATAATAATACAGACGCCCATCCATTGATCACCGCAAACTGGAACAAAATCAACTGTCCAAAGTCCTTCTCCAGAAGCTTTTATTCCTCCCTCCTTAATACTGCTTCTCGTTGTAAGTTGGCTTCGTGATTTCCGTGATGTTGGTCAGATCCTCCGCCTGCGCCTTGATTTCGGCTTCCTTTTGTGCCACCCACTCCTCGAATGATGGCGGTTCGGGGAGTCCTAAGCGCTTCCGCTCTTGTCGGAATTGCTCTTGAATCTTCTCGGTCTGCATAACCTTCCATCTCAACTGCCATCCGAACACTCCAAGTTCCTTGACCCGCCCCGGCCGGTCGTCAAGAAGGTAGTTATCGAGTCCACCAGACTTCCGGATTGTCCTCAAAGCCTTACGTGTAACCTTGATAAACAGCCACTCCTCAAGTGCTTCGCTGTAGATCTTCTTTCGACGGACATTTGGCTTCCAGAAGCGTCGGGTTTTCCCCTCATTACGACCTTTGGAGATCTTGTTTCCGAATTGGATCATAGCGCCTCCATAGAGACCGCTGTTCGACTGTTTGTAGACATAGTTTGGACCGTAAGGGTAAGGAGGAATGTAATCAGGCAGCTGTTTCGTCTTCTGCGTGGCCAGTGTCGTGGAAAAGGACCGTTTGGAGGCGGTTAACGAGAGGTTGCGAAAAGCCGAAGAGAGGGAGAACGGGACGGACAAAGCCGAACGAGGTTGTAAACCCGCCATTGTCTTGATCAAAAGGTCGATATGGTATCGACCATGACAGGGAAAGACAGTCGAGAGGAAGTAAACGGCGTCGACGGGCACGACGGGTAATGCGATATTGAGGGCCGGAGTAGTTCGTTGACTACCTTAGTGAGGTGAAAGAATTTGGGAGTTGGCCTCACCGCCTTAGCAACGGACGGCTATCATTGAGCGGTCCCTTAAGCTGTGCTTGAATTTCGGCCAGAAGCATCCATCGCTATCGTCCTTGTCTCCAGTTTTCCCTGCTGGCCCATCAATTACGTTTCTTCCCGATAATATTTCTTGTTGCTCTAATCCCTGACCGTTCCGACTATAATTTAATTAACCTATCGTGACTTCTGAGTGAGGTCGCAACCCTTTCACCATGGTCCAGATTAGCGAAGTGAAGGGCAATTCGCGCGAAAACAGGACCGCCGCGCACACGCATATCAAGGGTCTTGGATTACGTCCTGATGGCACTGCAGAGGCTTCCAGTGATGGATTCGTTGGCCAAACGACCGCCCGTGAGGTGCGCGATGCTCTTCCTCCGACCGCGTTACGCAACGATCACGGTGCTAACTAGCTCTCAATAGGCATGCGGTGTTGTTGTCGATTTGATCAAAGCGAAGAAGATGGCCGGGCGTGCTGTTCTACTTGCCGGTGGACCAGGAACTGGAAAGACGGCGCTCGCCCTTGCCGTATCACAGGAACTGGGAACCAAGGTCCCATTTTGTCCAATCGTTGGCAGTGAAATCTACTCTGCTGAAGTTAAAAAAACAGAGGCACTTATGGAGAACTTCCGGAGAGCGATTGGTGCGCGGACCATTTTTAGAGAGTTTAAGTGTTCACGCGGTTAACATGCTTTTTAGGTCTCCGTGTGCGCGAAACCAAAGAAGTGTATGAAGGTGAAGTCACCGAGCTTACGCCCGAGGAAACTGAAAACCCATTGGGAGGCTATGGACGCACAATCAGTCACTTAATTATCGGATTGAAGTCTGCAAAGGGAACCAAGAAGCTGCGCCTTGATCCCAGCATTTATGAGGCTATCCAGAAGGAACGGGTCACCGTTGGAGATGTTATCTACATCGAAGCGAACACTGGTGCTTGCAAGAGAGTTGGACGATCAGATGCCTATGCGACCGAGTTCGATCTTGAAGCGGAAGAATATGTTCCTGTGCCCAAGGGGGAGGTCCACAAGAAGAAGGAAATCGTACAGGATGTGACGCTACATGACCTGGACATGGCCAACGCCCGACCACAAGGTGGACAGGACGTTATGAGCATGATGGGACAACTGATGAAGCCCAAGAAGACAGAGATCACGGATAAGCTGCGCCAGGAGATCGACAAGGTAGTTAGCCGGTATATCGACCAAGGAGTTGCTGAGCTGGTTCCTGGTGTTCTATTCATTGATGAGGTATGTGACTTATCATGGCTGCGTTTTCGCCCCACGCTTCTAACATTCCCATTCTAGGTCCACATGTTGGATATCGAATGTTTCACCTATCTCAACCGTGCACTTGAATCCACAATCTCCCCCATTGTCATCCTTGCCTCCAACCGCGGCCACACTGTCATCCGCGGCACCGACGACATCACCGCCGCACACGGCATTCCTTCTGACCTCCTCGCTCGCCTTCTCATCGTCCCCACCCACCCTTACTCTTCCGACGAGATCAAGACTATCATCCGCCTTCGCGCCAAGACCGAAGGCATCAACATCACCGATCCCGCCCTCGACAAGATCTCCGAGCACGGCAGTAACGTCAGTCTGCGGTACGCACTGCAATTACTAACCCCCGCTAGCATCCTTGCACGGGTCAACGGACGGCCAGGAGGCATCGAGGAGGCCGATGTGGCCGAATGCGAGGACCTCTTCCTTGATGCAAAGAGAAGCGCGACGATTGTAAGCCAAGATAGCGAGAAGTTCCTTTAGAGGGCGTTTTGTGGAAACGAAGATCTTTCTTGAATTAATGCTTTGGACTGAGAAAAGACCACAAGAATAAAGGAAACTGAAAAAAAAAAGAGCAATATGTATACCATGTCTGATGTATCGTGTACTGGTCAGGCAAATGATCCATCATAGTCATTAACGTTAATGTCAGCTAGTCTCATGTTTTCATTGGTCTCATTTCTCCACTATAGAAACCAGTTCTATAAAGGCTCTCTAGCATCAAACCGGCCGACTAAGATTTAAGCATTCTATTCCCACCCAACATCCACTCAAACATAATCTCAACCCTCGATACAGGGAACCCAAGCGCCCCCAATAAGATCCACGACATCTGGAGAACCAGAGCATAGAACCGAGCCAGACAAAGTGCCGTCCGAACCAGATGGTCTTTTAATCCTAGCTCTGTAACCGGCGATGTCGAGGAACACATGGGATCAGGGTGGTAGTGAATCCCAAAAGGTACCTGCGCACCTAAGTGCTCAATAGCAATCTCGAGACCAGAAGTAACCGCATCTTCGAGAAACCCACGCCCGGTCCAACGGAAGCCGTAGCTTAATCCCCTCTTGTTCTGGATTAACGGAAGACGGCTTTGAGCTTGGAGAGTTGCGGTGCTAAGCTCGGGTTCGGTATACTCCCATATGCTGTGTGCGAAGCGAGGATGGGGCGGCGTAAATGGATTCAGGGTGATGTATAGCCGGTCGAAGAGACGAGTTGGGATATTTTGGAGGGAATTTACGTTGTATGTGAGGCTGGATTTGCGGGGAGTCCAGGCTGGGGGTTCATGCTGGGTGTTATCGGAGGGGTCTAGGCTGTAGTTGCTGGTGGGCCAAGATCCGTGGATGTTGGGTGCCAGCTGTGTCGAATGTGTAAGTGGTGGTTTTTCGATCGTGTCGCTCCTGGTAGAGGGTCGTGGGTTACTTACAAAGGGGTCTGAGTGTAAGACGGCGATATTGTTAGTTGTTTTGAGCCCCTCGATGATCTCCGTTTCATCGGTATCTATATTGGAACCTAGTATCTTGAGAATCTCGTCGTTATCCACGGCGAAGATAATATGATCAAAATGTGATTCTCTACCATCCGCTGTGAAAAGGCTATTCTGTCTTTTATCCACACGGGTTATCTCCCGGACCCTGGTATTGAGGTGCACATTTTCAGAGGAGAATCCCTTGGCCATGGTCTGAACAACATGGTTTGTTCCGCCATCGATACGGCGAAAATCTGGCGTTGTTCGCCGTATGCCAAAGAGCTGATGGTCGCATAAGCTGCGAATGAGGGTCTTGACAGGTAATTGCGGAAGTAGCCTTCCAATATTTATCCCCCATAGGGTTGAAAGCAAAGGCGCTAGATACTGGTCGCAAAGACTTTTTGAATACCCTTCGTTCGAAAGAAATTCAACTGTACTGAGCGACTGCAGAACGTTGGTTTTGTCACGGGAAGAACGCTTGTCTATCAGTATATCCATGGCCAAGTAATTAAACCATATGATGTCGAGCAGCAAACGAAGGGTTCCTAAACTGCACAGCATCCACGGGTGCAGGAGAAGGGTATTCAAAACGCCACCACACCAGTCATAAGTGTCTACACCGTCTGACACACCAAAAGCAAATGGTACAGTGGATGTGCCTATTCCGAGGAAGCGGAGCAAAGACACGAGATTGGCTGGACACAGATGTTAGCCCTGAACTGCCGTTCTGGTATAACGAAACTAACGAGAAGCCTCAGCATTGAAGGCTGGCGATTGTGTGTTCACATCGACCGCTTTCCTATACTGCTCTAATGGCAGGGATTTGATACGCCCACCCAAACTTGCTGAAGCCTCAAACAGGTGGACATCATGCGCCGATTGTTGCAATGCCCAGAAGCAAGTGGTTCCAGTGCAGCCGCCGCCAACGATAGCGACTCGTTTGGAGTGAGGAAGTGGCATGAGACAGAAATTCTTCTAATAACCAGCTTTCTATCCGATTGAAAAGACAGTACCAGCAATTGAAAGGTAAACTCAGGCCTTCTATACGAAGCGCAACGGTTGGTGCACGGGCTGGAGAGGGAGTGGATGAAACAGCAGATAGATCTATACTACTCGCCCCCATTCAGACCTCGGCTCATCCTTTCCAGGGGTGGCGAGAATCAGGGCGGTCTCAACTATGGTGAAAGGATTAGTTCAGGATGAAACGAAAGATTGCCAACATAACACGGTTACGGGGTCGTCCAGACATGCTTTCCGATCTACTTGGGTGTGATCGTATCAGATGACAGGGCGGTTAATCATGGGTGAACCAGCGGCAAATTGGCTTTTAGGAGGATAAATATCGCATTATGACACTCCAAACACCCAGAGTGATCATTGGCCAGGTTCCAATCTTGAGGGGGTTGTTTTACGGGGTTAATTTGCATACTCCACACGCTCCAGTTGTATCAGGGGCACACTATAGTTGGGTGGCTGGCTCATATCTGCACGCATATCAGATTTCCGTTGATCGTGAGCACATCAGTTGCAACTAATGAAAAGCTAGCAAATGACGCATTTCGAGCACAGAAGATAGTTGTTTTTTCCTAGAGTATCAGAGGAAGATCCGCCAATCGATCCGTAATTATAGCGTACTACTAGTACATCCATAGTAGGAAGAGTGAACTACGACTAACTAATGATTGATTCTCAAGGCGGGAAACCACAGCCTCGGCCGCGCATCACGTGTGGGTCGGGGGTTCCTGTTCCGGAATGCCAATCATTAGCATCCTATCGTCATTCTGCCTACTTTCCCCCTCATTCAACAGCAGGTATTCACACCTTTCGGTCTTTTTCGTGTGTCCCTCATTTCGCGCATCAGTGGCCACTCCCTACATCGTGTAGTGTATCCGTGTGGGCGCGCTCAGTTCGTTCTGAGTCCTGACCGATCGATAGTGCCACCAGCCACCGCAAGATAAGGTGGTCCCAGGAATCCGCCTGCCTATCAGCGACTATTGAGCGCTTTAAAAACCCAGTTTAGACCAACGCCGCTACCTATACAAATATTTTCCTTTTTTCTTAAACATAGATAACATCTCGCTATCATGTCGAACCCTTTGGATACCGATGCCGGCTCGGAGCTGTTCAGTAGTTACGAAACCGAGCTGAAGCTGATACAGGCCGATCTGAACCAGACATTGGACCAGATCGCTGAGTCGAGTGGAGAGCAACGGAAATCAACAATAAGGAAAGCGGAACAGCTGCTAGATGAAGCTACTGAACTGGTTGGTTGCCTACCTTACAACTCTCCGTGAATTCTTATTGACAGGCCCGGTCATTTGCAGTTGGACCAGATGCGCATGGAGAAGCAGAACATTCCCTCGGCGGCACGGTCAAAAGTCAACGCACGATTTCGCAATTATGCCACGGACCTTGATGAGTCGAAACGCAAGCTCAAGTCTCTTTCTGACGACCGGAAAGCGCTCTTTGGCGATCGCTACACCGACGACCCGCAGGATGTACACTTGGAGCAGAGGCAGCAGCTTCTGTCCGGCACGGACCGCCTGGAGCGCAGCTCTGCCAGACTCCAAGAAAGTCAGCGGATTGCTTTGGAGACGGAGGATATCGGCCGCAACACGCTAGCAGATTTGAATCAGCAGCGGGAAACCATCATGAATACTCGGAGCAATCTGCAGCAAAGCGAAGGATATGTTGATACCAGTATCAAAACGTTGAGGGGCATGGCCCGTAGGTACTGACTCCTTGGACTCCTCCTCTTCTACGCTATAGCTCATATTGCTAACACTTTGCGCAGGATGGCTACGAATCGGATAATTACGATTGCGATTATAACCGTTTTGGTTCTCCTAATTATTGCCGTTATCTACAGCAAGTTTCATTAAGCGTTAGGGCTAGCAGGCGTTGTGCGGGAGTTCTTCGATTTTACTTTCATCTTACGATACAGTGTCTGCTGTAGCAGGCACTGCTAAAGCAACGTTGTATGATAGCATCTCCATGGCCTAATCAAGCCGGCTTTTGTAGTTTTGGTACAACTCAACGACTTAATTGGCCTGTTTTATTAAAAGCAAGAACAAAACTTCGGGGTATCATTAGCACATAACGAGAAGCAGAAGGGCGAAATTCAAACGCAAGAAACACCACCTAGTATCAGTTCATGATACGCATTGTCCCAAATGCGAGATTGACAACCACCCCAACAAACACTGCCAAACCCTTTCGCCAGCTCCAGACGCCCTCCTCCCGCCTCAACCACATCGCACACCCCACTGGCCAAAAGAAACCCATGACAGCGCCCCAAAGCATATCATCCATAGCCCCTCGCGACCCCGACCCAAATCCCCCATCATCATCCGTGAAACCCGCTCCCTCTCCAGCCCCTCCAGCCCCAGCTGCCATTGCCGACGAACCCTCGTCCATCCACCGATCCTCAAGCTCCCGCAACTCCGCCCCACTCGGCATGGTGTCTGGCGTTCGCGACACGGACTGGATAGCCATAAACTGCGACCGCAGCGCCGACACTTCAGCAGGGGTAAACCCCGCTGACAACAACCGGTCAAAACCACGGGGCGCAGGCGTCGTCGAGGAAGTCTGCTGCTGCTGCTGCTGACTCTGCAGATTTGACTGATCACCATCTTTCTGTGTCTGATCCTCTTGCTGGAGTGTAGATGCCAACGATGCTTCTGTCGCTAAATCTGTAGCGGAAAGGACGATATCGCCTATCGAACAATGGATGTACAGACGGGGTTGTTCTCGGACGGGCGCTTTGCCCTTTCCCTTTGCCTTTGAGGGATCGGTGTCTTCATCGTCGGAAGGTAATCTGGGTGAGCGGGAGGGTGAGGGGGGTAGTTTCAGGGAGACGGAAAGTGGGATGGTGTCTTCGAGACCGCGGCCGGCGTAGATCAATCGGAGACGATGGGAGGAGAGGTTTGGTGGGAGTCGGGTGCGGATTAGTTGTTTTAGGCCTGCTGATGTGGCTGTTTCGGGGTATAGAACATCGAGTGGAAGATCGGGGATTGAGGCTGAGAAGCGGATAGTGAGGAGAAGAGGGTCAGATGTTAGATCCTCCCCGGAATTGTGCTTCGGGGATAAGAATGTTGGTGTTGTCATTTTGTTCATTGAATTATTAGTTGACGGGGGGGCATGAAATGTTCAATGGTTGCACGAGAGTTGAGTGTTGTCGTATAGTAGCAAGTCGAGAGGTAAATGATGGTACCTGCGGAGGGTCCAGTCAGTGGGCTGATTCCCCATACTCGGCGTACTTCCCGATAAGGGCCCACGTGATGCCGGGTTTGTTGTAAGAGGGAATACTAGTATTCTGTATTCTGTACCTGTCACTCTTCTCGGGGATCAGAAGCTAGAATTCCTGTTTGTCCTATATGGTTTCTAGTGTTTCTTTTGTGGAGTTCTAAGTTTCCTCCTATTCATGTTATGCATCGATGGCGTACAGCGGTATTCTATAGGTCATGGCGGGAAACTCTCGCGGAGAAGCGGAAAACTTGCGTTTAACATCCCCATCTGATATCAGAAGCTTCCAGAGCAAATAAATTTTTATACACATGAAGGAGTGTTTCAAGAGTTTTTTGTCATTGAATTTGATATCTTTATTGATAGTAAACAAAGGGAAAAGCGAGCACAGAGTCACTCAGTACGCACACTGCGCATAGGTCGAACAGCCAAGGTCAAGTCCTTGACATACAGGAAGAAAAGAAAACAGTATGTATTACACGATGTGGGCTTTATAACCCGGGAATCACTGATGTATTCAACAAGGAAAAAGGGGAGACTCGATAATCCCAGGAGAGAACAATCCGTAAGAACGCCGTCCGATGCACCGTTGATAATTCCAAAAGGCCGTAAAAGAAAGATCGGAATCGTAATCTAAACCATGAAGGATTCACCGCATCCACATGATTCCTCTGTTGAGAACATGTTAGCGATCATGGTTTCACAAACAGTAAGGGAAAAGAGAAGTAGCTGGAAAACATACTGATATTTGGGTTCTTGAAGATGAATTTCCTGCTCAATTTATCTTCTTGCCAATCCATCTCGCTACCGATGATGCTGAACAGCGCCTTGCTGTCAATCAAAACCTTGACGCCATCCTGTTCCACAACTTCATCGAAGGTACCCGGCTTCTCCACGTATTCAAGATGGTAGGCGAGGCCCGAGCAGCCACGGTTCCTTACGCCCACTCGGATCAATTTCGGGTCCGGCTGAGACAGTAGCTTACGGAGTTGCACAATAGCCTCAGGTGATAACTTCATGGCCGCTTTCCGTGCACGTAGCTTCCTCCGAGGCTTTTCCGCGGGTTTCGAGGCGGGAGCAGTCGACTCGACGGGCTTGGACTTCTGTGCCTCATTCTCTCTGAGGCTAACATTTGAAAAGACTCCTTGCTGCTGTGCCGATGTGTCTCGGAGCGGAGGGAAGTCTGCCGAGATAGAGGTGTCGTAACTTCCGCCGCTCCGGGGAGGTGGAAAAGCGGTCGGCAAGGAATGTGGGCGATACGCAGTAGCGGTCTGCATGTCGCGCTTGGAAGACCGGTGGGCATTTCCATATGAGGAGAACAGACGATGGGCCGGGGTCTTGTAGGGATTTCTCACACAGCGCAACATCGTTGTGGATGATGTCACTGGAGAGCGAACCGTAACTCTGCAGAAGGACATGATGACTGTAGATATAAATATGAGGTGTTCAAAGGCTCTATGCAATGATAGAAGTAACAAAGCCCTAAGTTCTCATAGGATCTGATGTGATCTAGTGGAGAGGGAATGCAAATTGTCAAGTAGGTTGGGAATTGATGTGACTCGGGAGGTTGAGTTCTGTTTTGAGGCGGAAAGAAAGTCAGCAGTCGGTTAAGAGGGTCACCGCAAGTACCCGGCCGGCCAATCACCGTCGAGGTGTTTCTACACAAGTTCAGTGGCGCCACTTCTTGTCATCTGATCAGGATTCTCATGTAGTGCCATTTATGGGGTAGATGACAGTCGGCGAGTGGTTCGCTTACTTTGCAGGAATGCGGCTCTGTCCTTCAATCTTTTATTAGTAGTGCAATTGTTCTACTGACTTGGATTTTATGGGGAGGAAACCATCAATTACCTTCCCGTTAATAAGGTGATTGTCAGCTTGTTCCCGCAGCGGGTACCTCAGGCACGAGCTGAGACGATGACTAATGGGTTTCTTCCACATTCGATCCTCAATAACGTGGAATGTCACCAAGGTTGATAAGTACCTTCTGGTGCGCTTAGTCAACACCTGGAATGATGCTGCTGCAGTGTCTACGGAGGCTATATTAGTATTGAACCTGGTAATAATGGTAATAAATGTGTTTCTCCAGGCTGTCAATATTACTAGTAAGTTTATCGCCCCTGACTAGAATGATTATGTCATCGTCAATTGTAACTAGTTAACTAAGTTATTGTATGTTAATTGTTATTGTTTAGGAGAATTGATGGCTGGAAAAATTATATGGGAGTGGTTAAATAGGATATTAATCAAATCGCCCTGAGACAACAGAAAGGAGGTTTAGTTTTATATTTAAAAGACCTCAAACAAAGTGGAGCGTTTGGGATGAAATGAAATGTGGCTTGACGGACCAAAGAGCGTGGCTCATGTGGGTTTTGAAACCCAAATAGGCAGAAAAAGGATGTGGCCGTTCTTGGGTGCGATACGACGACGACGTGGTTGTAGTGATAGAAACAATAGAACCCATACTCCGCCTCATTCTTGCCCGTCTGTCTCTTGTCTGATTGTTCTCCTCACTGCGATGCTAGCCGTGGTCCTATGTTCTATGCAGATCATTGAATCCGTCTAACCATCATGGAGTCCCCCTTAACTCAGCAAACTAGACCCGAAACCTTCAAGCCTAAAGTCGTGCAACTATACGAGAACCTATTTCAGGTCCGTCCAGCCACCTCGCCTTCTGGCTTAGTGAATACTAACTTACTCCTTGTAGACCTCGGACTATAATGAACCCTCCGAGGGATTTTGGAGGGAGTTCTTCTTGCTGCCGCCTGATCGGAGCCAGCTCAGCTCTATCCTAGACCAGCTCAGCCCTGATGAAACGCTCCACTTACAGGTAACATCCCACCCATAGTCTTACCCAATCCATAACTTACGGGAATGCTCTTGTTGCGTGCTAACCTTGCACCAGGTTCAAACCCAACAGCTTTTCACTCGGGCCATCCGTGAAGCTGCTTCGAGAGCCAGTCCCGTGGACTCGTATGCACTAGAGGTGCGTATATTCCTAGAAGTCATTGCTTTGTACTTCAACCTCTAAGAAGTGATGTAGACCTTGATGGTATTTCTGGCTTGCGTCTTGAAGAAGAAGTACACCAACCCTAGTTCGGATGTCATTACCGTTCTTGCAGGTCTCGATCATGTTGACCAAGTTATTTCGAACTTTGTCGCCGTATTGGATGGCATTATTCGCAATGGAAGCAGCTGTAAGTTTCATCAATATCTCCCTGTCATGTTGATGAGCCGGGTCCATGCTAACCGCCTCCTCAGTTGATTTGCGCATCAAGGCTATTAAGACAGCTATCGCCATGACCAGTGGCGCATACAAGACCAGTCTGGTTTCGTATTTAACGCATCGCGATTTATTCCCGTCCCTCATGAAGGTTTGTCCTCAATGCGCATCGACTCCTTTAAGCGTACCCTAGAATATCTAATCTGTCGTACAGTTCGTCCAAGAATCTGAAACTCCAATCCAAGTATTTGACCCATTTCTTCTTCTGGGATTGCTAGCAAACTACAACAAATTTGAGTTCCAAAACCCTTACCAGCTGCGACTTGACGACTTTGTCAATGAGACAAGCATCCAGAAGATTGTCAAGGGAGTCGGGCTCTCGTGCGCTGCTGTGAGGAACGGTTATGTTGCTGTGCAGGACGATGCCCCCGAAGGGTGGACGCTGTTCAGCACATTGGTTTACTTTGGCCTGGGGGCCCTCTCTCCAAGCAAGAAAGACAAAGCCAGCGCACCGAGTGCAGAAGAAGCCAAGGAGATGTTCGCGATGCTGTAAGATAGAGTGCATCCACCGGATTTGACCAACAAGCTAACAGAACTAGGCCGGCCCAGCAAGCAGCTATCCTTTTGGCTACTTATGACTTCACAAATGCCAACAAACTCTTTGGCCAGAATCTGATCAGCCAAGCCCCAGACAAAGATAATGAAGAATCGCCATTTGCTAGTTTCCTCTCGTTGACATCGTATCTTCTGCACCACGCCTACCGCTCCCCAAGGATAGCGCACTATGCCGAACTCAACCTCTTCACGCTCCGTATCCTCGCCGAGGACTCCACCCTCTGCAAGCAACTCTGCAGCGAAGAAAACAAAAGAAAAATCCGCCTCTGTCGCCAAAGACAGCCATATCTACCAGTAGTCCCAGGGGACCGCGTCCTCGCAACAGTCATCTTCGACATCATAATTGATACAATCTCCCACAACCTGCGACGCCGCCTCGATGTCAACATCTACAGGTGCTTCCCTACCAAATCCACTCCCACATCATGCCGCATACTGACCGCATCAACAGCCACTCAATCGCGATCCTCCTCCGCCTCCTCACCTACCTATCCATGAACAAAATCCGCCTAGCGTACCACTGGTCGGAGCTCTGGCGCAACCTTCTCTCGCTCATGCGCTTCCTAACAACCTACGTCACCGACCTCGCATCCAACCCTAACATCACCACCCTGACCACAACCCTCGTAGACCTAGTCGCATTCTGCGTCTCCGCAGGCGACACCTTCCTCCCCGACCCTTCCTCGTACGACGACCTATTCTACAAACTGGTCGAGACAGGGCCCATCATCACCAAATACCGCGACGTGTATTCTCTGAAACCAGCCAGCTCGAAGCCCACAGACCCGAACCCATCCAAAGACGTCCACGTCGCGGCCATTGACACCCTCATTTCCGTCTCAACCCACTTCTACACCCTGCTGTTTAACCCGGAGCAGACCGATGCGAAGCCCGATGGTGATGGCCAAGGCGTGGCGCCTATCCCGGCGCACCGGAAGAAAAACCTCGGTCCCAGAGAGGTTCATCGCATTATCAAGCAAGGGTATGATACGTTGAGCATTCAGCCGCCGGAGGGGCTGAGCGCTTGGACTAGGTGGCGGGAAACGGATGCGAAGACGGAGCTGAAGCAGGCTGCCAGGTGCGTTGTTGAAGATGCGAGGCAGCTGGTTGTGTAGATAGTTTGCTTGGTTTTGGTTTGTTCGTTGGTGTGGCTTGAACTTGTGTCGAAAGTGCTATTACTTCTGTGGTTTCTATGGGAACTTGATACAGAATGCCCCATGATATCTGTACTTATTTTGGTCTATGAAATCAAACTTGATGACCAAAGCAAAGAGGGATTAGAAGATTAAACCGTTCCATAACATTCGCCAATTTCCTCTAATGTTACAAAGTGAACCGTTAGAAGCCATAACTCGCGTAAAAAGCTAATTCCTCCCATGCTCCTGAAACCACCACAGTGCTGAAAAAAAAAAAAAAAACGAAAAGGAAATGTTCTTCAGAAAAAGTATAACAATTTACCATCATGCAATGTCACCATGTGTGAAAAGCAGTCAATGTGTACTGAAGCCTTAAACCCATTTACACCAAACGTGAGGTAGCAGTGCCAGGGTTGGGGTTTGCTACACCCTTAGACTTTTCGACATATTCATTGCTGGCAGTCATATATCTAGTAGCAAAGTACTGGCTAGAGTGTTTGCTCAACCAGAGAGTGAACTTGGAAAGCTCCTCGCGGAGTCTGTTAGTAGATTGGAGATCCATATTAGTCTGCGCAATGAGTTCAGGCATGGTAGCTAGATATGATCAGTGGCAATCTTCAACATATCATAGAGAGCATCATACCGAAAAGACGAGTCAAGTGCTCGGCACCATAGATATCCAAGGGACCTTTGTCGGCGAAGTCTCCCGATCCCGATTCCCACTTCTTGCGGAGGTTTCGGTACTGTTCGCGTTCAAATCTGTAAAGGAGGATCTTATCAAGGGCTTTGTCAAAGTACTCCTTGATTCCCATAATGACCTCCTCAAGAACATCCAGATCAGCCGAGCTTGTGCGCTTGGGCTTCTCTGCCTCAGAATAGTCTTCCAGGATTTGATTAACCGAGCGCTTAGCCGGCAAAGCCACGACTTGCTGGTTCTTCGTCACGTTCTCCCAGTCATCGACCAGAAGCGACTTCAGATTGTCTGGCATAACAATCCTCACTGATGGTCGTACATAAAAGCTATCCTCCTGGGAGCGTTTTTTGTCAGTCTAATCGCCTCGAGGAGCTACGAGTCCCAACCCAGGTGCCAAGCCTCATCGGTACCATGACCAGGCAATAGCCATTGACAGGGTTTTTAAAATTGAATAGTAAATGCAGCAAGCTCACCTTTTCAATATCGTTGTCCCTGGCTCTCTTGGTTCCGCGGCCAGGAACGGACAGCTGGCGTTCTTCGCTTCCCCGGGCGGAGCTACGATCGGAACCTCCCCTTTTCTTTGCGGAGGCCTTGGTGCTCTTCTGACGGAACGCAGCCTCAGCCTCACGGCGAAGAGTAGTTGCAAGTTCTCTGTTCTCCTCGGTAAATTTACGGAGTCGATCTTGCGGGACCCAGTCATCCCAGCTAAATGTGGCAAAAAGCCAGGTCAGCCAAATCCATGTACACCCGCCAACGCAGATGGGGGGATGCTTTATCCTCAACGCCCACAGGGTGTTTAGAGTAGCCTCGTAACTAGTAGACGAGCGAGGGGTAGAGACAATCTTGCTCATTTAGGCATGAAAGACCGGCGGAACACGGGGAACGCAAAACACCGAGGATATACGTACGTGTTTTTCCAGCCCTTGTAATGTACTAGGTACTCATACGGGCTCTTGCGGTCGTCGGGGTCGACGTGTCTGACGTCGAGGATCTTTGCCTCGTACAAAATCTCATGGTGGAAACAGAGCACTCGCTCGTCTTTCTGATAAGTGGTTTGTCCAGCTGGGGCCATTTTGAAGAGGACAAAGGTGAGCCTCAAGGAGCTTTGTGTTTTTGAAAAAAAGAGGTGGTGCGCAAAGAAGGGTGAAGAAGTTGAACACCAGCCACGGGGTTTGATTCAGAAGGTAGAGGAAGAAACAAGCCTGATGAGGTTCAGGTTGACGTTCCCAATACTGTCGCTGTTCTTCTCAAGACCACGTGCCATGCAATCAATCAATGACCGGGAGAGAAAATTTCTGTACAATGGGGTTTGAAGATGCAAGTGCCCAGTCTGACTGGCCCTAATTGCACCACTAATTGATTCTCAGACAGTCCGTTATACAATTGAGACTCTGCTGACAAGAACCCTGGCTTCTCAAAGCACTGATATTTTTGACACAAGTGCCCGGGGGATTGGGAATAAGATGAAGATAGCAAGCGTGGAAGGCTACAAGACAGAGCAACACTGGCCTCCGAGCAATGAGGGTATCTGAGAGGAAAGGGAGAGGTGGAGGAAGCGGAGGGAAATCTGGAGTATGACTTGTGTTGCGCGTGGTTCAGGGAAAAGACCCGAAATGGTAAGAAAGCGGAAGTGGAACTTAACGCGTGCTGAAAAAGGGCGAACTTATCGGCGAAAGGAACGTCTTCATTTCAACCCATTCCCCCAACCTTCACCACCATCGCCCCTTATTCTCTGATTTCACCATTCTTCTTGCTCGAGTCTGCAACAGCACTCTTTCCTGTACTGACCTACACGGCTTGAAAATACCATTTTCCTTCTCTTAAACCCCGTCATCAGTTGCTTCCGCAAAGACTGGCCCGATTGGTCCAAGGCAGTCTGGACCCTGAATGCCACACAGGCCAAGAATCATCATCCATTAGAGATCCCAAGAGCTCCCGAAGGAAGGGAAAGGAGAAAAGAAACCTGGTTCTCCTTAGATCTTCACTTTAAATTGCATATTCCAGTGGCAATTCGCGATCATGGCTCCGTCAGAAGCATCCATTCTAAGCAATTTCCTTCTATCTCCAGCTTCTTTGCCCACAATTATCTCCCTGCAACAATTCACGGAACTCTTTCCAAAGCGCCTGCGCTCTCATCCACATATCAGAGCTCTTTACCGGGAGCTGCAGCAACTCCGAGAGCAAGACATGGATTTGGTCAACGGAAACATTGACCAAGAACTCCGTCAAGGGGAGAGCCAAAAAGCAGAACTTCGCAAATCCATCCTAAACACCGGTGTGGATGGTATGAGCGCCAATGATCAACGCGAGATTGATATGGATGTCCAGTTGTTTGGCCAGGCATCCACCGCTGCGCCCAGCGATTACCATTCAGTGTCGAGTCTCCTCTCCGCGATGGAGACAGCCTGTGCTAATATTGAACACGAAATTTCTGGCGTTGATAAGGACGCAAGCACTCTTCTTTCAGAGCTTAATCTCACAGTAGGTGAATTGAGTGATCTGCGCTACGGCAAAACGCAAGGTCCTCTTGGGACAACAAGCGAAGACATGATGAATGAAACTATCGATGGCTTGGAACATCTTGAAAATGCCTGCTACCGTAAATCGTGATGACAGTCACCGTGGCACTCCGAATTTGCAGCTCTCCATGCATGAGTCCTTGGTGTGCTGCTTAGGGCTTTGCAGAATCTTGTCATTGCCTGGTCAGGGTGATGAAGGATGTCTGTAACTTCTTTATGTTCACTATCTTGGAAGAAAGCTTCTGTATAACATTGCTGGAGGCTCGGTCTGGGCTATGAGCTTTTCTGGCTTTTGATCTCCCTCAATTGGCACCTTTTATCACAGTATTTACTGTTCTGTTGGTCAACTTGCGATACCTTGTGCGGCAGCACGGCCTAGAAAAGCCTCAGAACGAATATGGAGAGTGAATAAACTCTATGCGGGCAATACCGATGATTTACGGTCTCTACCGGGCAACAATGGGTGTTACTTTCAACCTGCTGGCTCCTCACGCTTCAATGCCTGCCCCCTGGCTCTTGACTTTCTCGTTGCCAGTCTATACTTGTGTGGTCAGTGATTTCACAAGATGTCCAGCTTCTCTGGACGATTCAGCTCAGCAAGCGCATAACCACTTATATGCATTTAGAACTTCGGCGCACTTTTGGATGGTTGGTTAATCCCATTCAACGGGCAAGGTACAATTGAACAGAATGAAGGAACTGACAACCCGCTATGTGTAGTAATCTAGCCCATGTTTTATTCTGTTGATAGGGTCCTCTATGTTTGAGGTGATGGTGGATTCTACATTGAAATACTTGAACGTGTGGGCGAACAGTTGTCTTGAATGGATGCCCGGGAAGGATTCCTTGTTCGCTGTGTGTTCACAACCAACAATTGGGCCTTCTTATCATGGCCAATTGGTGAACAATACGCCAGCTAGGAGATGCTTCAGCGCCGTCTGTCCTGGACTCTTACCATAATGCAGCCGGGTTTTTGCACCCTACGCCCGTCAGAACATGGCAGAGCAACGGTTAATAACAATCTCTACTGAAATCTGCAGTATACTTCAATAGCAAATAGGTATCATTAGATGGATCAAGACATATAATTGCCCGATTACGGAATTCTGTCAATTGTCAGCTGGGAGGTTTAAATACAATGATATCGAGAGCTATGCTCAGATATTCTCCGGGCAGACAGCTTACCAAAACAGATATATTCAATTTGAACAAAACAGGACATTAGGAGCTTGTCGCGCTCCCTGGATGCGCCAATGCCCTAAGAAAGTATTCGCAACCAAGCTTATGAGAGTAGAATGAGTATTTCCCTTCGGTTGGGCCCAAGCCTCTCCCTTAAGGAAATGCTTTATCTCTCTACTAGGCAACCATTTCCTATTCTTCAAGAATCGATTTTACAAGAATTGGGTTAATGTATTCCACTTTACGCCTTTCTTACTACATGATGATGGTGTCCCAAAAGGAAATACTTAGGGCCACTGATAAGATTGATAAGTGGAGAACCGCCGAAACGCGTTAAATCGCGTCTCCGAATCTCAGCTCTCCACCACTATTCAATCATACTCTTCATCCAAACTGCAGTAATTCCAGGAATACAAAAATTTATATACTTGCAGACCAATTCTCCCTATATACCTTTCTGAGGGAAAGCTACAGCATCAACATCGGACGCACAATGCCAACAATCCCGCTCCACCCACGCGTCTCCTCTCCCACATCTCTCCCCAATCCCCTCCCCCAAGTCCTCCAGACGCCAACTGGACTCGCAATCCTCGAACTCCAAGGGACGATCAACCTCCCATCGCAAGAAGCTGAAGACGAATCTACGAACCCAACCAACGATACCCATGATCCCTCAATCCCCACATTTGAGACCCCAGTTGGCAAGCTCATGTTCCCCGATTATTCGCCGCACAGGACTGCGCCTGATGACACTAAATGGATGAAGAGGGTCTATCTATATGTCGGTCGATACCAGCGCATGACGGGTGAGGTGAAGAAACTGGCGCAGCCGCTCGCTTTGGTGCAGCGGCGGCAAAAAGAGGCGACCTCTGACTCCGATGGCGAGGAACTGGAGATCGTCGAGATCATTAAGTATAAGCTGTTCTTCAAGAATCGGCCCGAGCCTGTCAATAATAGTTGATTTACATCGGCTTCGCACTGCGTTATGAATCGGGTAGAGGGTCGTCTAGACTGGTTGGTGCCTTGGATCCCGTGGTGCCGTATGCTGGCAGACTCGCGACGTCAATATCTACGCGGGCAAACACTGCTGTTTGCTCCCAAAGCTGAGCTGTGCCCTTCTGTCTAAAATGCGGTCGACGACAAAGAGCAAAGGAGCAGTCGGCAGGAGTGTTGCGGTTGGCTTTAGCCTAATAGGCTATGGCATATTACGCCTTCATGTCCTCCGTACAGGACTACTACCTAGGCACAAATTGTCTACTACCGCATCCAGGGCTGCGACTCAACTGGGACAATACAATGGCATACCGGAGAAACCGCCTGTCCTCCCCGACGGAATCTACAGTCAAAACCACCACTAGTCCATTGGCTCTCTTGGCGTATACGCCGGCTCGGTCATAATTAAACACGTGCAAGTAACCCAATGGGACCCAAAACAAATCGAGGTTCAAGCCATCTGATAGTCTCAAGGGACATCATGGAGGGGCACCGCAGCGTCGCTGATTCCGCGGGATCGACAAAAGATATACCCGGACGGAAAATTGCGTCCCAGAACGGACTTCATTCCGCACTATCGCTGCATGAAAGTATCAATTCAAAGCAAGGAAAACAAGCCACCATGTTATCACTATTCTCGGTATCATGCAATGCAATATCTACATGTTTATCCAAAATATATCTCATCGAGTCTTCCGTACGCGCAAATAAGAAGCAACCGCAGCATTGGCAATCTCCATCCGACTCCAACCGATATCCGAACTCCCGTCGGAAGGGAAACGACACAGCTCAATCCATTAAGTTTCACAGCCAACTATAGGAAAAGAACCAAGTAGAAATCCGCAATAATAACTCGGTCCAATACAAGTACGTTCTAAACTCACCCAATTACCCCGCCTTACGCGTCCGTGGATGCGCCAATCATAAATCCGTCCCCGGCGGAAGAGTATATATACTCGGCCATACATCCTTTCTTTCTCCCTTCCGTAGATTTATATCCCCACCACCTCTCTATAAACCTACATTCTCCTACCTGTTCCCAGTACCAACGCCCCAGCTACTATAAACCACCCCACTAGACGAGGAAATACTGGAAAATGGCCCCCATCGAACGCATCACGCTCTTCAACATCCCCAATGAAGAAGACCGGAACCGAGTTCTCGAGCAATACAAGGTCCTAGCGAAGACAGCGACCAAGGTAAATAGTGTTCGGCTGTTTGCGGCTGCCTCGGTGTTTATATAGAGTGGTTGTTAACGAGAACTTTTGTGCAGGACGGCAAACCGTACATTGTTGCTGCCGCAGCGGGACACTCTTTCCCGGATCCCCGCAATAAAGGATACACGCTGTCCGTCAAGACAACGTTCGCTTCGATGGAGGATATGAAGTACTATGATAATGAGTGTGAGGCGCACAAGGCTCTGAAGGCTGTGGTTGGGCCAGTTAAGGAGGATGTTTTGACTACGTACTATGAGAGTGTTCTGTAAATGATTATGGATTTCTTTTTTTGATTTTCTTTATTTTATTTTTATTTTTATTTTTATTTTTATTTTTTTTTTTGGTTCGAGGTTGGACGGGGGCTAGATTGCAAGCCCATAACCTTGAATAGCATGTATTCATGACATATACTGCATAAGTTAGGATCTCTTATTTTGGTAATCAAGAAAATATCCGCTACACTAAGTCAGACACTGAAAGCATCAGAGGGATCAAACAGGGCAAGACCGGATGTGGTCTGGAAATGATCAAGTCACTCATAACATGAAATCGCTTCATAAGATGCCTGCTCATAAAAAATCTCGACACGCTGCCGAGAACTCGCGCTGCGTTGGAAAGGAAATATGATGATACAACAAGCATTTGTCCTTGCCAGAAGGCCTCGAAACGGACAAATCCTGAGCCGCTCCGTCAAAGAAATGTACATGCAAGTCGGAGACCAGGGAAGTGAAGATTACAATCATTGAAACCAGCCAGATGAGGAGGTCCTTCACATTTGGACAGGTGAAATGTACAATAAAAAGCTCACGCAGGAGTGGAATCTAATCGAGGGCCTTGCGGAGATCGCTCCATTTTTGTTTCAGATTCTCGTGGTCTTCATGGATCTGCAGCGAACAAACGTTAGATCGTACTTCCAAAAAGGTAAGTATGCGGTGCGGTTTACCTCTGCCCACTTCATCTTGGCCTCCACGAGTTCTTTTTCCATTTCCGCCATTTGTTCCACCATTGACCGGTTTTCGTTCTGAACCTCCATGTTGCGCTTCATGATGCGATCCATCTCGGTTTGGAGCTTCTCTTCGACCTCTGCTGGCTGTTGATCCACGACAATCTTCAGGTTTTTGACCTGCATATTCAAGGCGTCATTCAGGTCAGTTAGCTCTTCATTCTCTACTTTGAGATGGACAAGTTCGGAAGCAAGGTGGACATGCTCTTTGTCCGACGCCTCGGCTTGTTCTTCCAGTAATCGGATCCGGGCACTCTGTGTGGCTACCGTATGCTTGAGGTTCTCTAGCTCCTGTTCGCGTTCTCTTTCAGTCCGTACTTTTTCCTCCCATTCCGCCGTGTAAGCACGAATCGTCTCACGATCAAGAGGAACAGCACAGGCATCCTGGACCAAGAGGTCCGCGCGATACACTTCCTTGTCGGCAGCCCCCGAGCTGCCGAAGAACCCAGACTCGAGGATCGACGACGCTGAGGGTTGTTTGTCAATGTAGACGTCGAACAAGCGCTCCTTGAGGAACGTGGTCAGTGGAGTCATGTCCTTCATACCCAGAAGCGCCTCGGAGTTTCGATGCATAATGGCGATCGCAAATTTTAGGATTGTATTTTCAAGTCCCTCGTCAAGAATGAGATCGTAGATGCGGAGAACTAGTTGTAGGGGGAAGCGATATGCGAAAAGAGTCAGGAACCACTGCGTGGCATACAACTGCGGGTGTACCCCTCGCCGGCGAAGGTGGCAGTATAAGGCAGGTTCCATGTCCTCGAGCAAGCGTTCGAAAAGGAAAAGGCTGCGGTGCAAACCAGGCATATCGTGGATGAACATCTCCCGTAAGCCATAGTGATTCATCAACTTGACCAGCAGTGTGAATGCTTCGGCCTCATCCATCTACAAGGAATGTATGTTAGCATGGGGCCTTTCTCGAGGCGTGCATTCAGATCACTTACATTAAATAACAGTGGCATAACAATGAAATTCATGCCCTGCGCATACCCCACGGCCTCGTCGTACAGAGCGTACGCTTTACACAAACCAAACAGACCTTCCTGGTTCCCTTGCGACACAAAGTAGCGGGAATAACTTGTGCGAGCACCCAAGTCCCGCCGAATAGTCTTTTCCAGCTTCTGCAGGGCCACACCGTCTTCCTTCTCCTTCTTTTTCCGAGCCGCCTCGCTCGCAGCCTGCTCTTTTGCCAGTTTTTCGGGGTCCACTTCGTGTGAAGGGCTAGGGGACCCGTTGACCGAATGCGCGGCCGACCCAGAATGTTCGGAGCGGATGGACGATCGAGATGAAGATGCGGACTCTTTGTCTCCATTTGTCGTGCCATTAGAAGTCCGGGCCTTTTCCTTTTCTGTGCCACGCGCAACCAGTTCCCGATAAACTTCTTCGAGTTCGGGGTTTCTGCTGTCAGCCAGGACTTGCCAGATGACCCCTCTAATGGTCTGCGGGATTCCTCGTTTAATGGCGGCGTTCAACTCTTCAGAGTTCGCGCCCTTCAGCGCCTGGGGACCACCGTTGACTAGTTGCTGCCATAGTTCCCAATCGACAGGTGCCGCTGCGTCAGTTGCGGAGGCTGAAAATCCAGAAACTGTTCCCGGGGCGAGATTTGGGTTCACCGTCGCTGACACATTCGGCGGCGAGGTTGCTGTTATAGCTGCGGAATCGTTCTCGCCTTCTTCTGGGATGCTGGGGGGCGGGCTTCCTGCGGGTTGACTAATGCTTGCACGTCCTGACGCGACACTTGCTTCGTCATTCTCCGAAACTAACCCTTCATCCCGCATTCTGAGCATTTTAAACTGATCCTTCAAGCTGTTACGAGCCGGCTTTCGAGACCCCGTGCTCGCACCATCCTGATCCTCACCATCCTGTGTTCGGCCGGCCATCTCAGGATTACTGGAGATTGTGGATATAGAAGCGGCCGTGCTCCGGCGACTATTTTGAGGTGGTGATTTCGTCTCTTTGCTTCCCGTCGAACTCCGAGTAAGCCAGGCAAACGGGCCTGTGAGCTTTCGAGCTGGTGGTGGTGGCGGTGCAGCAGGGGCTGTGTTCTTGATCACGGGAGGAGCAGGATCTGACAGGCGAGGATTCTGAGCCGACATCGACTCCACAGAGGATAATGGAGGAGAGCTAGGGGTGTGGCCCGGGCTTATATCATGGTTGTCGAAGGACTCATCATCTTTGTTGTTGCTAGCGAGATTCACCTCGGCGAGGGAAGTGGTAGACAATCGGTGAGCCGTCAACAGTGGGGATTTCTGTAATTTTTGTTTGCGAGGCGTTTCCTCTGCTTCCGACCGTGTATCCGAATGAGCATCAACTGTCTCTCCATTTGTCTTCACTTCATCCTGGTCAGCAGTTGGCAGCGAGGGCGCATCGGTTAACTGAGGTGTAGTAGCCGAAGCGCTCGGGGGGCTGTCTGTCAGGGAGCGGGTAGAGGAACTCTGGGGGATCGACACGGTGAGATTGTTTTGAGATGTTGGAGCTTCCAGGGCATCGTCGAAGGTATCCTGGTCAAAGAGTCAATGAGTTTAGATTCTTGAAAACCATGGAGCGCTGGTAGTATCTTACTCCTTCATAGTCTCTGCTACTCCGTCTAGACATGATGAACCGGAGCCCCCTGGGGCAGTTGAATAAGTCTGTTCAAGATGTTCAATCAAAAATTTTAGGATCACAGTCGGTATTGGAATATAAAAACAAGGTATAAAGGGTGATCAGAAGAACGGGAGGGCCATGGCAAGCAGGGGGAAGGAGGTTGTAAGACAGAGTGGAAGCCACCACGCGGTTCGGTTTAGTTGTTTAGTTGACGGAGAAGGGGTTGGATATGGAATGGGCCCCAACAGCCACCAGTGGAAATGGGCCACTTGAAGGGGGTGTCAAAAGGCAGAAGGAATTTCGCTACGAAGGATTCAAGATAAAAATATCAAATAAACCAAGACACTAAGGTTCGGGGTATATGACTGTTCTGCAGACTTGGTGAATAATTTTTAATTTTTGTTTTTTTCTTTTTTTTCTCTATAGTATGTATGGTGTGTTATTGAGGAGACTCGACAACTTCCACTATCTCAATGGAATCTTTGGTAACGTTGGTTGATTTGCTGGTGAAAGCTTGGCGGGTCTAGAGTTCCGGTCAAACGTTATAATCCATGCGTGCTTTCTTTTCCCTTTTGTTTCTTTTTTGATTTTAAATATTATTCGATTGTTCTTTCGATTCCTTTTCACTATCGATGATCGCCCTGTCCGGATGTACATGCGGTTCAAATTCCAATGTTGTATGTATATACCTCGTATTTCGACTACTAGTTTAGTATCTACTAGTAAGTATCAAATGTTGTAAGTAAGCATTCCTGAAACTCCCCTGAATTTCGCTCATCCACGGATGAAAAAAACCTATTGGTCCCCACAGCCCAACTAAACACTCCTACTATAAGGATCCTCCAAACTAAACGACCGGCTAACCACCACCAACAATTCGGCCTATAGGAATTACAGGGAGCTGACCCGATGGAAAGGTAATTCCGCACTTTGCGTTCTATGATATGTTTATACAGAAATAGTGAAGTAAGGGGGTGCTCCCCTATCTGCAGAGTGAACGCTCAAAATCCAGCCACCGTCCACGCCGAAGCGGGTCTATTTTCTTCAACTCCGAGATCCAGCTCAAAACCTTTTGTTGATCGCCGCTGGACATGGTGCCTTCAATTTTCGACGCCAACAAGGTACAGTCGATTAATGCTTGGTAGATATACTTACAATCCTCCGCCCCGTCCAGCATATCCTGAATCTCCTCGATCTCTTGGCGAACATAGTTCAACCGCTCCGGCGGACTGAGGTTCGGTGCCATTGTCTGCCCTGATGTTGCTGGGTCAAATGTGCACATTAAGTTTTGGTGATAAAACCATAGTGACTGGTCATATGGGTCACACAGGGCGCGATGGATAAGCTCCAGTTCTTAGTTGCATTAGCGAAGAAAGCGATCATTTCTTATGTAAGACAGAGACACGTACCGTCATTGAGCATCTTCCTTCGTTCCGCATCAGTGGCTGATTTCTCATTGAGCAATCGCTGGATAAGCTTCGTCCGATAATGCCACGCGGAAAAGTTAGAGAGATTGGTCCCAATCATCTTCTTCGCATACTCGAATTCTGCTTGCGCCATACTCTCCCCCTGTTCTTCGGATGCCAGTGTTTCTAACGTGTCCACGACAACTCGTCGGTAGCCCCAGCCATGGAAGTTTCTGCTGTCTAGGCGAAGCATTTTGCCCACAAGTGCTAACTCTTCTTCCCAAATTCTTCGGGAAATGGAGGGCGGCAGCAGGCGTTTAGCTTCATCTAGGAGCCATAAACGATAGTTCCATATCCAGTAGCACTTGGGAAAGCTGCGCAGTAGCGGCATCAGGAACAGCAGGTCATTCTTGATTAAAGTAGTTATCTGATCCGCTGCAGCTTCAGTCGAGTCGCTTGATGCAGCCTGTGTGAATTCGTGCCGCAAAACCCGGCGTCGATAGTTCCACACCGTGTAGTACTCCGGGTTTTTGGTCAACAATTCGGAGATATTTTGAAGTGTTTCAGGCGTATACTGCTGTTCTGCAATCTGGATTACCTATCAGAATGCCCAGTGTATTCTGAGGAATCGAAGCGGATATACCTTCGCACGAACTAGCCGATCCAACTCCTGGTATTTTTCTATTTTGCAAAGCTCTTGCTGACGAGTTTCTTCGGATTTCTCCTTCGAGCTGTAGCGGGGTATCCCATGCTGCCGAACCATCCATCAGTAGGTGTGGGGTATGCGGAGGGAAGATTAAAAATTACGCTGGCCATGTTGACCTGTTGTCTATCTATGCAACACCTGACTAGTTGAGACGTGTCAACACCAGAAAGGTATGGTTTTCTCAGGCCTACCAGTAAGGAGAACGATGGAGTCGAAGTCACGGCTGTTCGACTCCGTTTGGAGTGCTTTCCCTATCGGGACGTCACGTGCCATGTTATACTACATCGGCCTCATCGAGACGAGATCACTGTCTACCTTCCTTCAGCTTCCAACTTATCTGCTGTTTATCAAGGGATATGTTATCGCATTACAACCCAATAGTTTTATACTCAGGGTCTAGGTTTCTATGATCTGGACCCGTACCGCCATTCTTTTCTTAACTTCGAAGCATTCCAGAGCTGACCATAGCATTCAATTATTACGCCTATTACAGGCTGCCAACTGCAACAGTTGGGCGTCGCTATAGCAATGATAAGCTCTAAATGCTGTGTATTGCAGAAGCGGGATCCTCACATGGAAAGCAGGCCGTCAACGCCTGAGCTCATCTCAGACATCTCTAGTGATGACGATTCTAATCTATCAGTTGACCGCGCTATTACTCCACCGCCCCTCATAGGGCCTGTCACTCATTGTACAGCTAATCTAAGCAGCACTACCTCGCCTTTTTCAGGGGGGTACAAAGGTCCTCGTCTAGTTTCTCATCCTGCGCCTGTGGCGATCAAAAGACACCATACTGTCTGCAATTCAAAATACCCACCTATAGAGGTGGATGGTGTTGCCAAACAAGCATTGTCACCTGCCAGAAGTCAGCCTAAGACTAAAAGATGTACCCTAAATAATGCAAATGGCGACCTTTCGAGATCTCCAACCTCGCCGGACAGGTTCATACCCGTTAGGCAATTTATGAATCCACCATCGACCTTGTTTCGTGTTGGCAAAAGCCCTTGGGAGTTATCCCCTGAGGAGAGGTTTCTGCGCCATCGTTCACAGAGAGAAGATCCATTTATGCCCACACGTCCAAGACGGTCTGCTACCACTCCCGGAGTACCCTCAAGACGTCCACTACGACTGTACTATGGACCCCGTTTTATCGATATTCCGGCCATCGCAGGGATCGATAGCTCATTAAATCTAGAAGCCGGGTATAGACAAGTGACTAATGGAGCTGTCTGGCATGTTGGTGGAGAATCTGCTACCGTATGCAGACGATCCAGAACAGCATCTAGTCGCTCTGGGGGGCCTTTGACAAGTGGAACAGCTGCTCCCATGTACAATGCTAGTTTCTTGCCGCCTGTAGAATCGACTGAGGAACAATCCAAATACGAGTCAAGGGTAGCTCTTGCACTGGATATTGACCCAGCAAGAACCCTTCTCAACAGTCACCACGGTTGGCCACTACTTGAGTCTACCCCGGCTCCATTCTCTCCCCTCTACGAGCGATTCTCGCCATTGGTCTGGAAAGACAATGCATGGAAGAAGGCAGAGAAGGATAGGTGTAAGTACAATTTATCTTCTAATTGCAAATGATGCTGCATGGTTACCGGCCACTCATGGTCTCTCTGAACCATCTAATACCATTCCACATTGTAATAATAGGGAGTACTACGCCTATACCAAGGAAAGACAGCGGAAGGATTGTACCAACGCTACCGTTCCGTATACTAGACGCACCGAATCTCCGCGATGACTTTTATTGCTCAACACTAGCGTATTCCACCACTTCGGGGATTCTTGCCGTCGGCCTTGGCCACCATGTTTACCTTTGGTCTGAAGCTTTTGGCGTACAGTACCCACCTTTCACTGACCAGCATCCTTCGAACTACGTAACCTCTTTGTCTTTCTCCTCGGAGAGTGGAGAGAAAGGCATTCTGGCTGTTGGCAGACATTCCGGTACACTCAGCCTTTGGAGTGTTTTTGATTCAGAGATACGCTTTGAAATCAATCATCCTTATACAATCACTTGTGTTGCATTCAAGCATGTGAAGTCGCGCAGAATATCAGAGAGATTCCAAAACGTTGAGGTAGATACAGAAGATCTTGCTATCGGCGATGATTCGGGTAATATCTGGTACTACTCAGTTGAGTGGCCTGACGATGAGATCCTGGAAGATTTCGACTGGCAAGGCTCCATGACCCTGATTGCCAAGATATCGGCCCATACGCAGCAGGTTTGTGGCATATCCTGGTCTCCAGACGGAGTGTTTCTTGCTACTGGTGGCAATGATAATGCGTGTATGTTATTCGATCTGCAAGATATCATTCCCCCAAGAGAATTGGGCATAACCTCGAAGTACCCGAATGCGCTACGACAGAGTTGTCTCAACTCATCAATGGAGAGCACCCATCAACAGCTCTTACATAGACACTTCATTGATCGCAGTATATCTACATCTTCCCGTTCTGGAATCGCGCCTGTCTCAACAGCTCTCCTCAGCCGTGTGGGATCACTCATCTCAGATCGCGACCGAACGGTCATAGTGCCGCCAAACTATCAGAAACATCGGCTTGTTCATTCTGCGGCGGTTAAAGCAATAGCATTCGCTCCCTGGCAGCCATCTCTTTTGGCCACTGGTGGGGGCTCTAATGACCGCGCCATTCACTTCTACCACACGCCGTCTGGCGCATGTTTGGCCACTATCAACGTCTATGCTCAGGTAACTGGCCTTATTTGGAGCAAGACAAGGAGAGAGATTGTCGCCACCTTTGGCTTCGCCCAACCAGAGCACCCGTTCCGAATTGCTGTCTTTGCCTGGCCAAGCTGTGAGCAGATCGCTGCAATCCCCTGGGGCCCAAACGGTAGTAGTTGGGATCGTATAGAGAATGAGTCGAATGTTGACTGCGGCCGAGCCCTCTGTGCGGTTAGCTACCCCTGCAGGCCTCCTACTTATGTGCTTGATAAATTAGACAGCCCCGGTGGCTCCTCCATATCTAGCCTAGTGAATCAACTGAGGTCGAACAGGAAAGGAGGAAGTTCACATTACCGGCAGGCAGTGGTGCGGCCTAGGGCCAAAGAAGGAGGCCTCTGGTGTCCACGCACGGTCGAAGAAGGATGTATCATTGTGGCTTCTAGTGACCAAAGTGTCAAGTTTCATGAAGTGTGGAGCAGTGGAAGAAAACAAAAGGCTGCAGCTTCTGGGCCATACGGTGGTAGTGAGATCCTCGAGGGTATCGAAGGCCTGGAAGCCCCAGGAAAGGAAGTCATTCGTTGACGTTAGAGCTTCGGCATGCAGAGCTTTCTGCACCGTTGGCAACTATATCCTTAGTCCGTTGGCTTGTCATGTCATGCATGTATCCTTATAGGGCACTCTAATAGACAGGTCATGGCTATGAATACAACATTTTGTACGACAAGGTGGAGACTAGTCGCCTGGTACTCCAGTAGGTCTCAGTCGGAGTCTGGTCCACTTCCTATTGCTGAATATTCTACAATATTTATGAGCAGGTAGGTCGTATTGTTCGCCTGGGAACGGGAATACCAAAGCAGGCAACGACTCCCGCTAACACGACCGGCTTCCAAATATCCCATGGCGGTGCAACGGTCGTCATCGCATCATGCGGGTAAGCGATATATATGGGAGCCAGGAGTAGAATACTAGAAAAAAAGGGTAGAGAGCAAAAAAGTAATGCGAAACGTCAGCGACAGGATTTGAACCTGTGCGGGCGAACCCAACAGATTTCTAGTCTGTCGCCTTAACCACTCGGCCACACTGACTTCGATAAAGATTAGATAGCAGGTTTTGTTTATAGGAGGTTGCCAATATTTTCAGTGTTACTGATGAAACTATACACTTCCTTTATGAAAATGAACACGCGAGACGGGAGCTCAATTCTTATACTTGGAGCTACTAAAACATGTAGGGTGCTAAGTACTAACTGTCATTGAGCTGGGCAGTTTTGATGTCATTAAAACATGTTGTTATGCTATCATGTCCGTTTGTCTGTAGGGTTGAAGTACAGCGGGAGGAACGGGATGGGTACATTTGCCTGGGGAGATATAGCGACCAGGATAGGGACTGGCGGTGCAATTGTACTCCATACATGGAATTTAGGGTTCAGCTTTAGTAATTGTTCCTATACGGCTTCTTTCACACATGTATTCAAGCAACTAACAATGATCCATAAACCAAGGTATATGATGCTTGGACGACTTCGGCGGGCGTATGTTCATACATGTGATAATATCTAGGAACATCTGGCCGATTTACACGAAAGGGCAAGTAGTTCAGTCCTACGCTGAGGACAATATCTTATAATACCTGAGTATAGGGCAAAAAATAAGGGGGGAAAAAGAAATGCCGTCAGCGACAGGATTTGAACCTGTGCGGGCGAACCCAATAGATTTCTAGTCTATCGCCTTAACCACTCGGCCACACTGACAGTTGATGTATTTTCCCGAGATATTTAACAATATAGTCCTAGAAGAAATGTACATCTACGTTTCTTGTGTGGCTTTGACAACCTATGTATTTCACTAAAAATGTAGGTGATGTCAGTGGACTGTAAATGATTCTGTATGTCTCTATTCAACTCATTAGTTACTGCCTGTGTTATCACTGGCCTGTCTTCGAGTGTTATCCAGGATAATTCATTCTTGCTTTGTGGATAGTCTTGTTGGTTGGGGCTTATATATATTTTCCCCGATGCCGGCGCAACATTCGAGAGAAAACATATCACTGAACACACAAGAACACAGCCCCCACCCAAAGGACCTCAACTGAACGAGGCTACCGTATTCTACTGTCGCTCAATGAGTAGTGCTCGCGGGGTGGACAGAGAGAGGGAACACAAGTATACAGGTGTTCGTCTAAGAATAAGGAGACAATGTAAGGCGATAGGTCCCAAGACCGAGAAACTAGTAGGTAATAGATGGTAGTAGCAAGCTAACATAGATACTAATGAACAATGTACCCATACATTATACTCGGAGTACATGAAACAGTTTAAATAAATTCTTTTCTCTTTTTGAGCACTTTTTGTCTGGATGTAAGAAACACGGAACTCCAGGAAAAACCACAGAAGAACAGGGTATTAAAATCTAATCTATTTTCTCGCCTTGTTCTTCCCCTTCCCTCCACCGCCTAGCTTGGTCTTCTTTGGTGGCGGCTGGGGAGCTGAAAGGGCTTCATCCTCAGAGTCATCCTCCGTGTCAGCAATGAAATCGGCCACCGAGCCGGCACTCTCGGCGTCATCGTCATCGTCGTCTTCGTCTTCCTCCAGTGACTCCTCAGCGTCGGAAGAGCCGGCAGACTCCTCCGCCTCAACGTCAAATACATCTTCATTCTCATCGTCGTCCTCCTCACTGCCCTCCTCCTCGTCCTCAGACTCATCAACGCCAGAGTGGACGCCGTTCAGCATGGACTCGTCCTCGTCGAAGGTCTGATCGCGAATCAACTTGGTCCGTGGTGTGGCCATATGCTTCGCAGTCTCAGCATCGCTATCCTCCTCCTCAAGCTCCTCCTCTCCCTCAACGTAGATGACGTTGTCTTCATCCTCACTCTCCATTCCCTCCGCTCCACTGCGGATGGATTGCCTCAAGCCGAGTTGCGCGTCCAACATATCGAGCTTACCTTTAAGCAGCAGCAAAGAGGACAAGCTTGATGAGCGCTGATCCATAACCTTGTAAAGCGTAGCCATACGCTTCAAAAGATCTGGCTGGCCGGCGAGGGCCCCACCATGTGCGACACATGTCCATTGGATCCACACGAGGAGGTGTCCGTACCGGCCAGGTCGGGCAGAAAGGCGCTCGGCCAGCTTTTGGAGGAGTGTAGCTGCCAGGGATGACTCCAAGCGTTGGATGGTCGTCCGGATAATTGAGAGGTCACCGGTATGGAAACAAGATTCAAGCATGTCGTTATCGTTAGTCTTGAGGGACTGCGTCAGAACAGTGGAGAGCGAGACACCGGATGGAATCTGCTGGACTGCTTTGTTGGGTTTCCCAGGAACAAGAGATCCGATGCGGACATCGTCCTCAAGTTCAGCCTCAACATCGATCTCTGCTGCATTTGCCCGCATGAGCTCGCCAAAGGAGGGTTCGCCTGTCTCGTCCTCATCTTCAGGATCGGACTCCTCCGCGTTATCCATCTCCACGTCGCTGTCGGTACCGTTCCTTTTGTCTGTTTCCTTCACCTCACCCGACTGCTTGCGTTCCTGGTCGTCATCATCCGAGTATTCATCGCTATCTGAGATAGCGTCTTGTTTGGAGTCTTGCATCTCAACATCGTCATCTACGAGATCTCCTTGCTGTACCACTGCCTTGGACTCATCGACCTGGCTCTCACCTGTCTTCCTTGCACCGTTTGTGGTTACCGACGAGAGTACTGAGTTGGACTTGCTCTTGACAATCTTCTTTGTGCCCGTGAATGCCAACTCGTCGGTTTCTTCATTGAGACAAGAAACACGTTCGAAAATAGGAATGACCCCTCCTTCAGTATAAGCAATGACTAGATCACGGCCCTGAAACGATGCTGTTACCACAGGGACGAGCGCATCGGAGCCCTCGGAGCGCGTGATCTTAATAGAGCACTCTGCTCTCCTGGTCATCTGCCTTCCCTTTGCCTTCAAGCTCTTACCTGCCTGTAAGTCCTTTGGCTGAACGAATGGCCTCATGAAAAGCTCAATTGTACCGTCGTCAGTTACAGCTGCCAGGGCTTGCTTCTCCAACGACAACGAGTCACCCGTCTTCCCCCCGAAGCCGGTATACAATGACAACGAAGATACTTCTTTTTCAGCCACCAGATTCATCACGAGCTTCCGACTCTCAGGATCAAACACATTGATATAACGGTCATTATCGGAGCCGAGGAACAATCCGGCAGAAGCGGACTCAGTGGAGGAGGTGAGAAGAGTGTGGATAGAATTGCGCATGGCGGGGAACGCAATTGGCGCATCATTGTTATCAGTATCGATTAGATATGGCGTTTGAGATGCGCAGATAACAGGTGGGTTGGAGGGAAGCGGGCGCGCCAGACTCGTGGCCGCTGAGGATGAAGGCAAGTTAACTATCCTAGGACGTGATGTTAGACAGGTCCCGAGAATCCCACGATAAGGGTATATGAGCTTACTTTGTGCTTTTCCCGGTGCGCAGATCCCATTGTACGAGTTTGTTATCACCACCGACACTCCAGCCTTCTTGAGCGGGCTTGCCCAAAGTAAATTTGAAATCCTTAACACCTTCATCGTGAGCTCCAGCGAGTGTTCCGACAATCTTGTCCTCCGTAGGCGAGTACATCCGGATATCTGAAGTACTGGTACCGAAGGCGACAACTACATCTCCCTGATCGAACCCACCGGCGGAACCATTGACGTCGGAGTGTCGCTTTCTCTTCTTTTTTGACTGTTGATCGCGATCCTTCTGTCTTCCTGGATAGTATCCCCAGTCTAGGGAGGTGACCATCTCCTTAGGACCCAAGACATGCTCGCATTGTAACCGGCCGGTATTCGTATCATGAATTCGCAAATGCTGAGCATCAAGGCCCTGAATGACCGACGCGAAAAGCGCCAATTGATATTCAGACGGTGCAAATGATGCCTTTAATATCGAAGATTTGCTTCCAGTGTATGTCAGGCCGGATATCGCGGGCGACGCAGCGGAGGAAGTTTTCGAGGAGGGCGGGCGAGACGTCTTCTTACCCATTTTGACCGAATCTATAAGTGAACAAGGAACAAACAACGTCACAAAACAGACACTAGGTAGTTAAATAAGCCTAGTCCCGCTTTGAATTTGAGCGACACCTGGATGTTGTGAGTCTGTTGAACTGCAGACTGTCGCCGTCTCTTGGGCGGTGCTGCTGAGAAGGAAAAAAAAGTTCTGTAGAGCCAGTAGATGGCGCTTGCCCTGTTATGGTCTAGCGCCGTATATGTGCTGCAGGCGTCTTATCTAATCGCCCGCCTCTTCCATCACTCTAGTAACTACTCTCTTTCAAGTCATCTTTCCTCCCAATATATGCGTCGGTCCTCGACGTGTCCGCAGAATGCTGAATCTGCCTGCCTAGGCTTCGCATGTTTTCTGGCGTCACCTCCTCTTCCCCCTGTAATCAAGCACCTAGGTGATCTCGACCTACACGTTTGAATCTTCTCACCTAAATCTCAGTGTGTTTGAATGCCTTCTCAAACTCACTCTCAGCTCTGCCTTCAAATAATGCGCTGAAGATAAGCGCTGTTTGCTTCTTCCATTGGTCGATTTATCAAAAGGACCGAAATTTCGTGAGACTCATAAGTCGCATTCTTCGGGCCTTGGGAGCCAAATATGCGCAGTTTTCATTCGGACTACAACTGGCATACTGTTGCATATTCTCCGCGCAGAGTCATGCGTTGTCAGTTGGTACACTTTTGACTCATTTCTGTCCACCCAGATTCAACTGCAAGAAAACCCCCTTTGTCGTGTTCCACTCCACAGACAAAGTCAGGGGTGACTGATAAAGCGCGACACTGGTGATTGTTCGAAGACCAATGTGGCGTGTCCTGAGACCAGCAGAACAAGGGATACAGGCAGCCGCCACTGTTACGCTACAGGTACTACTAGGGAAACACTTGAGTTAAGCTCATGCTCATATCGTGACAGAATCAGCTTTTTAGAGATCAAAGCAATCTGGTGTTTTTGTCCATGTCCTCATTGACATTCTACTATAGCTATCTCTCTTGGCATGACTACCAAGCCCTAGTGTTTATGTCAGCAACACAAGGCTAGACCTAATACAATGCAAGGGAAGGAAGGGCTCAGGGCTTGACCCTGGGGCTTTCCCGGGTCAGCAGATCAAATTTTTCTGGATCGGTGTGTAGCAAACCAGCCATCAACCATATCCATGATGCAGTCCTTATCCCGTCATGAATGCCTAACAGATTTTTTGGGTATGTCATATCTGATCTAACTTACGGTATGACAAAATATACATTTAGTGGATGTCGTCTCATGAAATGTGTCCCAGCTAAACGCCTTGGAAGACTTTCAGTGTTGCTCAATTATTTTTGATTTTATCAGCTTGATGTCCTTTTTTGCAATTCTCAAATTTTTTTTTTTTTTTTTTTTTTGGAGAGCTGAATATTTTTCGAGGATGTTTCCGACAAAGGGACTCCTGGTACGAGGATCCACCAGAGTTACAAGGACCCAATCGTATCCATGGACTCGTAGAACGCGTCACCCATCAGCCAATCAGCAGCTGCTGAATATTTAATTAGGATTAGTGTATCCGATGGAGTTAGCGGCAGAGGACGGACGAGCGCGACGCGGCCGTTCGTACTTAAGGATTCTAGCACCCCCTCCGATTTCCTCAGTCTCTGTTTCTGGACCTGAGCTGAGCTGCGCGCCGGTCACGCCTTTCCTACCCTTTTTTCTTACCGCCTCGCCTAAACCTGCGTGTCCAAGGTTACTTGTGACCACCCCTGGACATTATCATCATTTATTTTCTTATTTACACGGTCCAACGCGTTGTCGCGTCGCGCTCCCGGATAAGAATCCCAGCCACAGCTACTGCACTTGCCGTTTATTTTTGTTTTTTATTTTTATTTATTATTGTCATTATTATTTCCCCCTTCCCTTTATTATTATTAGCAACAACTCAAACCCCCCCAACCAAATTAACTGTATTTCTATCACCCTTCACTCCCGATCGCGACTCCACGAGGTCCATTTAATCACTGTGGCCTCAGGCACATGAGTTGGCACGTGCGATCCCCTTAGAGATCACCTGACTTGCCTATTCTTTTTCGACGTCTCCTTTGATTCTTCTTTCCACTTCCGTTTTATCTCGAGATTGCCTCACGCTTAGTCAATCAGGCTTGCCGCCCACGTGACTCTACAGCGTACCGCCTCTTGGCAATATATATTCCTCTGCTTCCTGTCGCATTCTCCACTTCCGACCCGCGCTAATACTCATATTTCCTGTATATTCTAACACCGCGGCGTCGCAGCAGTTGTGACTGCTGAGCAACAGTTTTCATCTGTCTTTTGTCACTTAATCAGGGGGTTTTAGTCGACGGTTGACGAATCGATCCATTTAGTCTGTGATAGCGCAGAGAATACCTATTCAGTGCATTTTTGTTGTCGCTTTAAGCTTTCTCGATAACTGATACCGGCTGCTACCTTCATCGCTGCGTGTTAGTACACTGTATTCTGGTCCTCAGTTGGACATTTAAACATCGACCTCAATGGCGACCCCGCCTCCGGAGGCTACTCCTGTGCTCAAGGAGGAGAAGCCTCAGCTGCCACCGTCGCCAAATGGCATCTCTTCAGTCGATGTTGGTCGCAAAGAGTATGTATACCTCCGACCGACTTTTGGAAACGTGGAGCTAATTGTTGACTACCTCTTTACAGCGTGCAGGGTCTTGTAACTGATTCTAACCCAGACGCGGCCGCTAATGAGAAAAAGGCCGATTCGACCAAACCTGCTTCAGTGAATGGCCATGAGACTACTACCACAAACGGAGTCAATACAACATCCCCTCCGAAGTCACCGACTGCCCTACCCGAGGAACGCAAAATACCGACCACAGAATCTTCAGCGACAGACGAGATAAAGAAGGAAACAATTGGGAATAGTCCTACCAACTCTAGTGGAAAACCGTCTGCCGATAAGACTAGTGCTGATAATGGTACCCCTCAAAAATCCCAGTCAACGCCCGATAGCTTAAAGCCAGCGAAAGAGATGGACGGCAGTATCCAGGCTCAGGGCTCTGCTGCGAAGACCGATCTTCCCCATCATCCTCCCGCTAGTTCAAAGCCTGAAGGTTCTTCGAACAATAATTTAACTACTAAGGCTCCCTCGCTGCCGCCTTTGCAGGGTGTTGATCAGGAAATGCGAGATGCGCCTGATGTGCCGATGTCTCCCACAAAGTTATCTAGGGAACGCGAACCAGACCCAAGAGATGAACCTGCCGCGAAGCGTACCAAGATTGGAGGGGAAGGTTCTGGGCCGTCTGGATTTAAAGCACCCGGGACTCCCGGCCCCGTGGCTGAGCGACGTGCGGATGCGGCAACGAATGGTGATGCGACTATGACCAGGGTTCAGCACAAGTTCCTTCTTAAAGGGATACAAAGCCTGAAGCGTATGCACGACTCACGATTTTATCGGGAGCCAGTTGATCCAGTGAAGATGAATATCCCTCATTATCCGCAGATTATCAGACAGCCCATGGATCTTGGAACCATTGAGAGACGCCTGAAAAACAACGAGTACAAGTCAGTCAAGGCTGTTACTGATGATTTTAACCTCATGGTTCAAAACTCGTTGACGTTCAATGGCCCGGATCATATTGTTGCGCAGGAGGGGCAGAAGCTCAAGTCTACTTTTGAAAAGCAGATGATTAACTGCCCTAGACCTGATGATATCGAAGAGAAGAAACCGAAGAAGTCTTCTCCTAAGACCTCAGCGGCACGACGGGAACCACGAACAAGCATAGGCCAGGCTCCTCCACGCCCAACTGGTGGTTCCCCTCAGGCTACAACATTCGCTTTGGGACCAGAAGGTCTTCCTGTTATTCGTCGTGATTCTACCAATGCTGATGGACGGCCCAAGCGGTCCATCCATCCTCCGAAGCGCGACCTGCCCTACTCGACGAAACCGAAAAAGAAGAAATATCAGTGGGAATTGAAGTTTTGCCAGGAGGTTCTTGATGAGCTGCACAAACCAAAACATTTTAACTATGCGGTCCCTTTCTATCAGCCCGTTGATCCAGTGGCCTTGAATATCCCTACCTACCACAGCATTATCAAAAAACCGATGGATCTCTCAACTATGCAGACAAAACTTAAAACTGGTCAATACGAGAATGCCAAAGAGTTCGAACTGGACATGCGCCTGATTTTCAAGAATTGTTTCAAGTTCAATATCCCAGGAGATCCTACATATCTTGCTGGACAAAAGTTTGAAGAGATATTCAATTCTAAGTGGTCTCAGAAGACACGCTACTTGGAGGCCCATGAACCGCATCCCGAGCACCACAGCGGAAAGTCCGAGTCTGAATCTGACGAAAGCGACGAAGATGCGGACGAAAGCGATAACGACGAAGAACTTCAACGGCTACAGCAAAAGATTGCTGAAATGACACGTCAGGTGGAAGTTCTTGCTCAGAAGAAGAAAAAGAAGACACCACCCGGATCGAAGAAAGCCGGGAAGCTCAAGTCTAGCACGAAGGATATCAAGAAACCTGGAAGCATGAGCCTGGCCAAGAAGGACAAGAAGAGCAGCATAAAGCCATCAAAGCCCGAGAAGCAGCGCTGGGTCACATATCAGGAGAAGCAAATCATATCCAATGGGATCAGTAGCCTTCCCGATAAGAAGATGCAGGAAGCGCTTAAGATCATCCAAAGTAATGTTCCATCTCTCAAGGTACGACCTCGGCCACATCTACTTACTGTCATGAGCTAAGAAGCCTAACTTTTGCGTCTAGGGCACCCAAGAAACAGAGATTGAACTCGATATCGATGAGCTGCCCAACGATGTGTTACTTATGCTGCTCAGATTCGTCAAGAAGAATGCGCCCCAAGTTATGGAAGATGAAGAAGTGGCGACGCCCACTGCTATGAATACTGCTGCTGCCCCTAAGCCAAAGAAGAACAAGCCCATGAGCAAATTCGAACAGGAAGCTCAGATCAACATGCTCGAAAGCAATCTGTCTCGCTTCCAGGGCGGTGGCCGTTCACCAGATCCAGTTCCCTCTGTCGAAGCTAACGAAAGCAGCGACGATTCGGAAGATGACTCGGAAGAGAGCGAGGAGGAGTAAACCTTCGCTGGATGAATTCTAGCTGAATATTTACTTTTCAGAAATCTTCCACTTTGTCTTGTTGATCTACTTTGCTAGTACTCCTGGGCATTCCTATCCTTCATTTTTACGCTATCCATCATTCTAATTAGTTGTTTCCCCATCTTGGTTGTTAACCTGTGTTCCCACGCCAGCCTTTCCTGTTCCTTTTTTCTTTTCCACTATTAGCGATACTGTTGCGTTGGAAGACGGCCTGAACTATTTTTAATCAGGCGCCTGGTATTCTTGTACATAGCCCTTTACTTCTATCGGGTTGAACGTCGCGTCTGAGCTCTTCACTTTCGCTCGCCTGCATCTGGTGGCAAGATCCATAACCCTGTGGTGAACGCACGATATGCTTTTGCTCGTCTTTCATGAGGGCGCTGCCTGCCGACATCGGTTGGACTTGCTCTAAGCATGTTTTGCGCTTGTTCTCTGGTGAAGGCGGAAATGCTTCAGTTGCAAGTCGATGCGCAGTGATAGTTCTCTGAGGAGAGGGTTGTGATGGCACCTAGTGCATGTATGATTACGAGAGAAATGTGAAAACGGAAGCGAAAATCTGAGACTTTGTATTCTTATACATATTTCGAGTAATTCCCTGTAGGCATTGTACTCTACATACCTCCGATGAGTCTTGATATGTTTGTGAGGGTAACCAATGGATCTTCGGATATATTGATAATACTACTTATCGGTGGGCGGTGACGCAGCACACCGATTAAATGTTATCCAAATCTAATCTCCAGCTTCACAACCTTGTAGCGACCACATGTTATCTAGAACGCAACAACCGTGGCCATGTTACCTCCTTGCGACCCGGCAATACTTGAGAATAATCCTCAATTTAAGAGACTATACCAGAACTTGACAACAAATTTGCTCAACCCTGATGCTTCGACACGCGCCAACCATGCGCAACCTGCCAGAAAGGCTGTATTGGAAGTACGTGCTCAAACTGTCCAAAACTTGGACAATCCCACACTCGGAGGAACGCACAACAAGAATACTAAATTAAGAAAACTTTGTTCCAGGAATTACAAACCTGCCGGACTCGTCATATGAAAAAGCAAATCAAGAAACAAACACTGCGCCAGCTAGCCTTTGATCCCGACTGTGATATATCGGACGATGTGAGCATGGCTCCACAGGCAACCAACATAAACGAGAACAGAAATGACTGACAAGGATGCATGGCTTATCACTAGTACCGCGACACGATTGCAATTATCAGCTTGTATTTGGACTCGTCATCCAATCAGCTCGACCTAGATGGTGCCGATGTCGATGGAGCCGATGTGCTATCTCTCTTGACCCCAGACATTGACAAGTTTTACTCCGATCTTCCTGCGTTGATTAAGCCCTTCTCGAATGCTATTTCGTCTTCTCTGGGCGCCCTTCGATTAATCGCTAATGCGGGCGACGCTTCGAATCCTTCGTCTGCGGAGTCATCCCGACCCCGAACTAGGGCTCATCAGTCAATGATGAGAGCACCCGCTTCTCTCTCCCCACAGCTTGAAGATCGACTGCGTAAATTACGCCAGAAACAGCTATCTGAACTCCCGGCAGCCCGCACACGGATGGCAGCGACAGCGGGGGAAGTCCTGGCGACACGGGCTGCGGTACTGGAGCGTACGGTGGTTTTACTGGAACGCGCCAAACACGGGGCACTCGCCCGAGCCACCAAGGCAAAGGCGGAGCATTTAGCTACCGTAGCACGGGGAGTGGAGGGGAAGCTGAGGTATGTCCGACCGTAGTGGCTTTGGTTCAAGTTCAAGAAGGGTATGAAGGTCTGCCGAGACTAATTATACATGATAGGATGACGAAACTGGATATTTGTGCCACGATACACACGCCCGAGACTATTGCTGCCCTCAGCCGATACCGTCAACATCTCCAAGACACCAGAGAGCGGCTGGTAGAGAGAAAGGCGTCGGCTCTGGAGGAACTAAACGCATATGAGGTGGACGACTCGGGGGTGAACGATAGAGCTGTCACCAGAGGACGGTCAGCAACAGGACCTATCAGGGAAATAACCCGACAATACGGGGACTTAATACGAGAAATTGAAGATGTGAGGTCAGAGATTGAAAGATTATGAATGGGTAGGCATTTCTCGCTCTATTGTTTTGTCTTAAGATACCCTTGTTCCAAACGCATCATCGTGCCTTATACTGCTTAATAACCCTGTCCATATTCATCACTTTATACATGTCCTCCAATTGGATGATTCGATTTTGTACCTTTCACCAAAACAACCTTATTGAACCAGCCAATAAACACCACCCCGCATTTTGATCACCTGACCATCCCACCAAAAGTTTTCCGCCGATAAGACTCATGGAATCTATACACTGATCCTCAAATTCCCCCAAATCCACAGAATAATCTTTCAGTAACTAGAAATACACCAAAAATGGCCGACGAAGCCCTTTCCATCTACGATGAAATCGAAATCGAAGATATGACCTTCGACCCTGTCCTCCAAATCTACCATTACCCTTGCCCGTGTGGCGACCGATTCGAGATTGCGATCGATGATCTTCGCGATGGAGAGGAAATCGCCGTTTGCCCCAGCTGCAGCTTGATGATTCGGGTTATTTTTGACGCTGTACGTCTTCATTTATCTATTTCTTATTATCATGTATACATCGGGGTTCTTACTGACATCATGAAGGACGACCTCCCCAAGGACGATCAGCAGCAAGGCCCCAGCACCGTTGCGGTTCAGGCTTAAGCTATCTAAGAGCGAAGTAGGGGAAAAAAATATAGGGCCAATAAATTGATACCGCCATACGTCGTTATACGTACTGTTCGAGGAATCTCTCGGCTTTCGTTTGTCGACTTGAAGGAAAAATACAGAAGTTCAGTCTTCGCCACGGGGCCATGCGACATAGCGAGCGCATTACAGTCGGATGCCCGCCCTCGCGCCGCTCGTAACAATGATCGGAAGATTGAGGTGTCAGCGGGGTCTTGCCGTGCGTGATGTGAGGGTGATTTGCTGCGAGACCTGGTTGGGGGTTTTTGTCGAAGAGGCATTGTATCTCTTGACTTTGTGCAGGTGAAACGTGAGAGATGAGGCGCGTTAGAGGGCGTGTGAAGTGAAGCCAATAGTGATCACATAATAATGACGATGCGGTGCTATGGGGCGATGATGGCCTTCTAGAATTGGTCGTCGTGTGTTCGAAATATGGAGAGCAGTGGGATTCCAATACTGAATCTGAGAAAGATAGCTCACTACGAAATTCAAATATGCATATTGTATTATGTCTGCGCAACAAGTATATGGTGTAGTACTCGATGCCGAAATGTTTAATCCACTAAGATTCAGTTATGGGAGCTCTCATATCCTACAACCTCCACAGCTCCATGTATTCATGATCCGAGCAACATAGGCGTATCTTCCTATAGCTCAGTCGCATACCACTGCAAGCAGATCACAGTTCCTCAGAGTAGACATCTTTCGGGATATTCAAGGTCAACTCGGTGTTCAAAAGGTCCGTCAAATTCGATCCATCCCGGAGATAGATCCATTGCCCACTAGCAAAGGGCCTACTATCCTGCTTCTCGTGCATGTGGTCCCCCTCCACAACCCAGTCGTACCGCTTGGGACCAGAGATAGGGGAGCTGAGCCAGATCTGCTTGTTGGGGGGTTGCTTGTTCAAGACATAGGTGCCGGCACTGGGAAGGATGATGTTCAATACTCCGGCCTACACGCAGGAGAGTGATTAGCAATTCGTATACCGATTGATTTTGTGACGGAAGCAAAGGAGACGAAAAAGCGACAGAGCTAAAGCCCATCCAAGAGGTCCAACGAGATATTAAGCGACGGAGAATACGCACACTATACTCAGCCTCTATGTCCGCGCCCTCCTCTTGCACCTTCTCTATCTCGCTCTGGAGCACATTGAGATAATGTTCCGCGTATTCATGGTATTCTCCGTCTGTTAATGGCGATGGCTCGGTGACATGGCCGGCGGCGCCCGCGACGTTGTTGCTTTGCGGGTTGGGGGCCGGAGGGTCCGACGAGTCAGGGAAGATGCCCTTACGAGCTGCAGGGGTGCAACGGAAGCCCCGACGAGATGAGCGAGGGGGCAGATTCGCCTGGGGTTGGAAATGAGAAGCTACTGGCGTTGAGATCCGGCCGACGCGGAGGGTCGGGCGGATGGCCGCTGGGAGAGCTCGAGGAAAGCGGGACAGCATAATGGGATGCGTGAGACGCTGACTGGGTGAGACGGTCTTCTAGAGGATTGAGAATAGGTTATCGCAGAGGGATGTTGGGAGGTGCAAGAGCAGAGAAAAGTGGAGGTAAAGGAAATGGATGGCATCATAGCTTATTTGGAGCTTAACTCCATTCGGCGTGGACTTTCTCCGCATTTGATTCCATCACCAATTACAACCATACTATTAGACAAACTTGTTGCTGCCAACGCCACTTATATCGCATACACTGCATTAGCGTCTGACTCGACGCTTCATCTTTCTTGTCAAGCAGACCACTTGGGGGTACCAGCGATCTACAGTTGCTATATAGATGATATACCCCCGGCCGTACAGGCCCCTCACCACAACAACCTGGCCATCAACATTCATATTCTTTCGCTCATACCACCCCAAACAGTGGACGACAGTCATGTCCGACACTAAAAAGAAAGAGAAAAGACCACCCCTAACGCACTTTCTCTGCCTCCCTCTCGTCAACTCAAAATCCCTCCCCCAACTAGAATCCTCTCTGGCAGCATTCAAAGCGTCGATTCCACGCCGTGCACTCCGATATGGAGCTCCAGGACAGCCACTCATCCCTGATGGCGCGCTCCGTCCCGTAGGTACCCTGCACCTGACTCTGGGTGTCATGAGCCTCCCAACGAAAGAGCGCCTGAACGAGGCTATCGAGTTCTTCCAATCACTGGACCTAGCCACTCTGGTGCGCGAGGCTGAGAAGATCGCAAGCGCACGCGCGCAAGGCAGGAAGAGAAATGCGCCGTTAGTCTCAGCAGCAGAGCAGTCATCTTTGTCGAGCGCCGGGGAAGTCGCCAAATCGCATGATGAAAGCCCCCCGAGCCCGTTCATTGTCTCTCTTGAATCTTTGCATGCACTTCCTCGCGCGCGCGCCGCGACGGTCCTACATGCGGCGCCTGTCGATCCTACGGCTCGTTTGTATCCCTTCTGCGTACTGCTGCGGGACAAATTTTTGGAGGCCGGATTTTTGGTGGGTGAACAGAAGAAGGGGAAAGATAACGAGCAGACGAATGATAAGTCTACAGAGGGTGCGGCGGTTGAAGAGCCCTCTCGCCTCGAGGAAATGCCAGCCAACATTGCGGAAGAAGCCGCACTTAAATCAGACAAGTCGATAAGCACCGAGCCTGTGTCGAAGAAATCTACAGCGTCAAAACCGAAGATCAGACCCCTTCTTCTGCATGCTACCGTGGCAAATACGATTTATGTCCGTGGGAGAGCGCGGGGTGGAGGACCGCACAAGGGTCAAAGCCGCAAAAACCAATACACTTTTGATGCGCGGGATTTCCTGTCCCACTATCGGAATTATTATGTTGACGGTGATAGAACGACTCCTCGAGCTATGGTGGTTACTACTAGCGGGGGTAGTGAGCAAGATCAGCTGAGCGGGGAGGGTCTTTCCGATAATGAGACCAGCGGTTCGGAAAGTGAGGGAGACAAGTCACTGAACAACAGAAGGGCATCTAGCGATGACACTGGCGGCAGTAGACAGCAATATCCCTTCGTGTGGGCGAAGGACTTCGCCCTTGAAACGGTATGTATCTGTGAGATGGGTGCGAAGAAACTTGACCCAGAGGCCGACGAGGATGGAATGAACGCGCGTTTGCGGGAGAAATACTTGCCTGTAGTTGAAAGGAGCTTGGAGTTTTAATCTACTGGAGACGGGGATGATAAGATTGATGCCAGTAGTGACGGGGGTGGTGTGAATATTCGTTGACTGTTATATACCCAGCGTCAAATAATTAGACATGCTTCTAGCGAAGTAAAACGAGCATATAGATTGGAATCATTGGATCCACATTATAGAGTACATCTTGGCAACAGCCTGGCATCTAACCAAAAATAACTCCTAACTCCGCGCTGAATAGAGCACTGCCATTCATCCCCCAAATATCATTTAACTACCTCATCCGACTCATAAGAGTCTCCATACCTCTTTCCACCGACAACTCTGCTGCCTTGGCCTTGACAGCGCTGATCATGCTTCTCTCAAAGTCATCCCTTGTCCTAAGCACTGCCTCAACCCACGTCAGCTGAAGATCCCAGTATTCCATTTTGAAATCCTCGTAGACTGCAACAACGGCAGGACCCTTCTCTGATTCAAGCAGGCGAACCAACCAGTCGACGAGTCGCCACTTTTGCTTGATGGTACTGGCAAACGAGTCCGGATAGTTTTGAAAGAAGGCGAAAACGGTGAGAACGTCGTCCTTGAACTTGTCCGTGTATGGATCAGCGTGTCGCCGGAACTTGACGCCGCGGTTACGCACAGACGACAGGTACCGGACCAAGAGTTCGTCGGAGAGCTCCTCGACTAAGATGTCGACAAGAGATGGGTGAATGACAGGCGAGTAATCGGCCATGTAATCCTCGAATGTAGACGTGATCCGCTTGATGGCAAAGTCGCCATACCACTTCTGAGTGAAGAAATCGGGGATAGTAGAGCGGAAATCGACAGCAAAAACCACTTCGACGAATTGAGTAAGACAGTAGGTACTTAGATCCACGTAACCGTCGCGAAGAGCGTCCAGCTCGGGTATAGCTCGCGCCGCCATGTATTTCGGGTCGACGTGCGCCTCGAAATCGCGCTTGAACCTCGACAGGTAGCCCATTTGCCCGGATTCATCATTGTCATCGATGCAAGCAATCTGATCGTTAGCCACCGCAACAAGCCAATCCTGTAACAGCTGTAATCCATCAAGCTGGTCGCCACCTGGCGCCTTGTACTTAGCGCACTCCTCTTCGATGAGTGATTGCCAAGCGGCCTGACGTCCCTTGAGCACTCGGAACATAGAATCGATAATGCCTTCGACCAGGTCTGTGCGGGACGAGGCGGTAGCTGCCTGGATCTGTTCATGAATCATACGCCACATATCTGGAAGGGTTTTGGTGCGGAAATAGCCCTCTGCATTAGTGTCCAGAGAGTCAGGGATGCGCTCCACCAGGCCTTTCCTGTCGGTCTCTGTGATCCTCTCCATCCATTCTTCGACCGCTTTGATGATAATGCTCTGCCACTGTCGAATGAGCTCAGGTTCACGGTCATCGAGAATGTTTGGTCGCAGGTCTGCCTGTTTCCAGCCGAGTTTGTTCATCTTCTTGTAGTATTTCTCGCTCCAGTGGATAATAGAAAGTAGATTATCTGGGGGTAGCTCAGGGTCATTGATCAGATCCACGAAGAAGTCATGCATCATCCGATGGTAGATATCGGTGTATGTTTTGTAGATCTTCCACTTCTTTGGCATTAATGTCTGCATCCCCTGCTTAACAGAGAAAAGGTCATTGAAGAACCATCGAAAACTCTTCTCTAGGATATCTGGATCGCTGAGGAATTCCTCCTTGGTATTCTCAAACTGACTCTGTGCGTAGAATTCAATGGCTTGGAGAAACTTTTCTTTATAGCCCCTAACCGTTTTGGGGCCCACATTCATCGACTTGAACCGGCCTGCCAGATCCTGGTGGTCCTTCTGCGCTTCCTGCAAAGCACGAACCGTTTCATCCTTCTTCTCCTCGTTCATGACAACAACAGCCAGGCGGACAACCATACTAGGGTTGTCAGACTGCACAAGCGGGATCAGATTCATACAAGCAGTTCCCAAATGATCATCGAACCAGTCGATAACATTATCCAGACCCTGGAAGTAATCCTCCAGCGTGGCTTCACTGCTCGGGTCCTGAGCCTTCCGTATCTGATCCATTGCCTCGTCCCGGAAATCTCTCAACTTAGATATCTGCATATGAGCCCGCAGTAAATTCGGCTGGTTCTCGAGATCATCATCATCCTCTTTCAGGAGATTCTCAACCTCGGCAAGATTCTCACTAAAGTTCTCCAGCCCCTTCTTCATCGTCAAGACCGCCTCAAAGTTCCTCTGCACTTTGGCAAGTCGATCAATTTGGGAGAAATCCTCGACGCTGGATTGTGATTCCGCGCATAGTTTGTCAATCCCCTGGAGCTCATCTTTTGTCTTCGAAACCTGGCGCTGACCTTCGGTTAGCGCGCCGATGCTGCGTTGTACTGTCTCCAGTTGACCCCGGAGGCCTTCTCGGAGCTGCGAATCGACGGCTGCCTTTTTCCGCGAGTATTCCGCCCTCAGTCCGGCGATCTTGTCCAGGTCTTCTGGGTGACGTAGGATATCTTCTAACCGTGGTAGAGCCACCGTTCCTTCCGAGTCTCCGCCTCGTGCCATTTCGACGATATCATACACTAGGTAAGGGTGCTAGATCGGAATAAGATACTAGTGTTCAGTGCCCCGTCTGCTGCAGGGTCATTCAACTCGGTAACTCCTTAGTGCAATCATATAATAGGAGTGACAGGGAAGCCGTTATTAGAATATCCGTAACAACCGCAATCGCAATGTACTCAACACCGCCGCAATCAATGGTGTGCCAAGTATGCCCACTTAAAACGCACAGCGCTTTGAACTCAGATTAGTTTTCGTTCAACCGTATGTAGAATCGCAGAGAGATAGCAACAATATGCATACCACTATGTCTAATAGCAGTCAATGGCACATCCCCGCGTTTCATTCAAGCAAATAGCTTGTCAAGTTGAAACGGGGCGCTCCGCCCGCCAGCAAGACCCCGGCAGAATACTACACACGTGACTCTCCGCCTCGCAGGCCGACTGGATCGGAAAGCCAAAATTCCCGCCGTGATGGTTTGATATACAATTATCTGCCTTGGTGCGATTGTCCCATATCCCAGGATCAAAACACAGCTCCAGGCCTATCGCGATAAATTGGTCATCTGTGCCATACAACCAGACGTGAAACCACGGACCGTCCGCCGAAATTCCATTGCCAGGCCGAGCCGCGCAATTGAGAACGACTCCAAAAGAAACCTTATAACTCGCCTCTCCGACGATTCAAACCTCATACAAACAAATCATTCTCACAATGAGCTACTTCCGCGTCACCCTCGTACGCTCTGCGATCGGTCTCCCCCGGAGAACAACAGACGTCCTCAAGGCCTTGGGCCTCAAGAAGCGCATGGCGACTGTGTTCCACCCCGTGACTCCGTCAGTCGCCGGTCAGATCATGAAAGTTAAGGAGCTGGTCGATGTCCGTGAGGTCGATAGACGGTTAACGAAACAAGAAGTCCATATGGAGCGGAAGCCGGATCCAGGATACTACATCGAACAGACATCGGGTGCTGAGTGGAAGGCGAAGAGGAGTCAATAGATGTTTTATATTGATACTCTGCTTTTATTTTCACACTTTGTTCGGAAGGCTATCTGGGATACGGTAACGTTGGCTTCTATGGTCAATGCACCTGTGAAGCTGGGGTCAGTTCTGAAATTGCCTGGAACCTTTTTGCGGTTGAAATGTTTTCTGTATCTGCTTGCATGGAGCGGTCTTATTTCTTATATTTTCAGTCTTTGTTCGACATGACTTACTGTACTATACATACTTTGCTACTGTGTTATATTAGGGTACTGGAAATCTATGTGATCTCGAAGATATCGATATGTGATATTGCTCGAAACTCTTAAGGATGGACTGTCTGGTTTATTTACGTTAGTGAATGCGACGCCCGGTTTTAACGCCAGAAACGCCATTTTCCTAATTACATCGCAGCAAGGCGCGTTCTTCCATGTCATATAAGGATTATTCACATTCAAAGAATATTAACAATGCAGTTTTGCAATCAGCGAAAACCATCTAGGCTTTATACAGTGTATCCAGGAAGCCCTCTGCCAGGCGACTGACAATACTTTTATCAGGCATACTGCCGGCTACACCATACAAGGCAGCCGTATCACCACGCTTGATGATATACGACTTTCCTTGTCGCTTCCTCTCCTCTGCCTTATCCAATTCCTTCTCGACAACCTCAATGATGTCAGTAGTGAGTTGGTCGATAGCAGAGGCTGTAGGAATAGTAAACGCTACATGAATCGCTGCTGGCGATTGGAGAGCGTTGAGATGCCAGCCCTTGGCGGACAAAGCATCGGCCATGTCGTAGATGTCAACGGCGCCGTTTTTGCTCTGGAAAGCAACAACGCTGATCATGGGCTTTCCAACAACATCAAGGTTCTTCGATAGGAGCGGGTGTTCTCTAATAGACGCCTCGAACTTTTTTGCTGCACCAACAATGTCAAGGCAACTCTTGATGTAACCGGCTTCTCCAACGCTCATCAAACTGGCCCAACAGCCCGCGATAAGAGCACCTGGCCGAGATCCTGCCACGGATGGAGATGCATAGACACCGCCGGACCAGTCAGGATAGACGAAATACTGATAGCTGCGGTAGGTCCGGTTTCGGTATAGCAACACAGAGTTGCCCTTTGGCGCGAATCCGTATTTATGCGTGTCTACACTGATGCTGGTCACACCAGGAAGGCGGAAGTCAAATCCACCCTCCTCCTCATATGGAGATGGGAAGCCGGCCTTCTTGAGGAACGCAACCACAAAGGAGCCCAAGCAGCAATCAACATGCAGAGGGATCTTGTACGCTGTGGCAAGTCGGGACAAGGCAGGAATATCATCAACAATGCCATGGGGGAAGTTTGGCGCGGAGCCAACGAGGAGGACAGTGTTCGGGTTGATTAAGCGACGCACCGCAGGAATATCGACTTTGTAATCTGGAGCTGGGCAGGGTACGCGATGCAGTTTGATTCCGAAGTATTCGGAAGCCTTGTAGAAAGCAGCATGAGCGGTGTCGGGAATGATCCTGTAACTGTCAGTACGGATCAGTTTACCATAGGTAGCTTATTCTCACATTTCCGGCTCTGTTATTTTGCGTTCAGCATACGCCTTTTGCCGCGCTGCCAGACAGGCCATCAGGATAGATTCAGTGCCACCGCCCGTAGTAACACCAGCACCATCAGACGGAGCATTGAATAGTGCGAGGACCTGGGTTCGATCGCATGAGTCGTCAAATTCACATTGCTTGACAAGAAGACCCAACCTACCATAGCTACAACTTCAGCTTCCATCTTCCTGACGCCAGGGAAAACATCCGGGTGGATGGGGTTGGCGACCCCAAACTGCCCAAACGCCTCAGCCTGAAGCTTCAGAAGATCTTGTCCACCATGATACACAGCACCGCTGACGCGACCATCTTCCCACCGGGTATGCTCCATGTTTGCCAGCTTCTCAAGCTCGGCGCGGATCTGTTCGGGGGTCCATCCTTCTTTAGGCAGATTCAAATATCTCGTGACACCAGGGCCGGTTGCAACAAGCTTTGTCTCCAGGTTTTCGATTGCTGACGAAACCTGCTTATCGACCTGACCGCGGACACCAGGGAAGCGCAGGAATATGGAGTAGCAGAAGAGACGGATCGCGGCGTAGACATGTCGGAGGCTACCGAGGACACCATAACCGCGTAAAGAATAGAACGTCTTGCGAACGTAGCGAAGAATAAAAACTAAGAATACGATGTTTTTAAGACTGTTGTTCCATTAGAGAGACAGAGGACCAAGATGGAAGTCTTAGGAACCGTGCGTGCGGATGCCTACAAGCTGTTGGGGACGGCGGGGAGATGGAATGATGTTCCACTTACATCTCCAAATTCAACGCCGCCAACTGCGCATTAGGAGCTCTGCTGTATCCCAGCAGCTTATTTTGTAAAGCGACTGGAAGAACTGAGGACGCCATGGCGATGTTCAAAGCAGTCTCGAAGACTGATAAGAAAGTAAGATGACCTCCAAAGATAACAGATAGCGAGTATGGACTATGTGTGGAAGCGTCGGAATTGACGTTCCAGGGAAATGGGGTCTAGAGGGAAGCCGCCGTTAAGAATGCCGATGATTCCACCACAGCCTCGGCTGCTGCCGCACATGCAACCTCTTGCCCAGCGTTGCATCATCGCCCGTCCTGCAGAATTTAGTTTCCCCGGGTTTTCTAGTCTTGCCTACTAGGCCCTGACTAGCGTCCAAATTACATTTATACAGTAGCACTTTGCAGCCGAAGCGGTCTGTAAGCGAGCCCAAACAGCCAAGGTTAATGACGAAATAGTTTTCTGCGTTCAGTGTATCAGAGGAAAAATGCAGTCATCTAAGTCTGCGTATATACAAACTCCTCCAGACCAACGCGTCCCGAACACCTGTCTCTCCTTGCTTTTTTCACATCCATGGACAAGACTTTTGAATACCCGATAACAATGAAGCCCGAGACGCATGAATAAACATCAAATCATGAAAAAATCGCATCTTCGTCGGGAGCCGCTGAGATATGAAAGTTCTAAAACACTGGGCCCTTGAATCCAAAGATGTAATTCCGAAATGCAAAGGGGAAATAAGAAACACAAAAGGGAGAAAAATATAGAAAGGGAGGCGAACAAATCTGAACCAAGCTAAGCGGCATCGTTTAAGCCACAACACCGGAAGCAGCAAGTTCCTTCTCCTTGGCAGCAAACTGAGCCTGCTCATCAGCCGTCAGATCAAGGAGAGGCTTGTTCTCACCCGACTTGAGGTTACGATAGTAAGCACGGATGATACTGTCAGCATCGTCGACGGCAATGGGACGGATATCAGCAAGAGCCTTGATCTTAGCGGTGCACTCCTTGTATTGGCTGTCAGTCATCTCAATCTTGAGCTGCTGAGCACGAGACTTGATAGCGTTCCAGCCAGTCAGACGAGAGGCGAAGTGAACGTATCTGGTCATGCCGAAGTCGGCAGGGTTGATGATCTCGTAGGTGCTAGGGTTGTTCAGGATGGCCTTAGCGTGGATACCAGCCTTGTGGGTGAAAGCACAGAAACCGGTGATGTAGTTGTTGAAAGGAATGTTGACCTCGACCGCCTCGGCCACGAGATCCTCAATGTCCTTGAGCTTCTCCAGCTTGTACTTGCTCTTGACGTAGGCGGGGTCGGCAACCATCATACGAGCCATGAGACCACCAAGAGGGGTGATACCGTTACGCTCACCGATACCGAGAACGGAGGTATCGATGTGAGTGGCACCAGCCTCTAGGGCACAGTAGGCGTTGGCAATGGCACAGCCAGTGTCGTTGTGGAAGTGGGTCTCAATGTCGCAGCCAACAACACCCCTCAGGACACGAACAAGCTCGTAAACCTGGCGAGGAGAAGCGCAACCGACGGTATCGGCAATACCAACACGGTTAACACCAACCTTGTCAACGGCGGAGTAGATGGACAAGAGGTCGACGAGGTCAGAACGGAAGGAGTCCTCACTAGAGAATCGAATCTCGATACCCTTGGACTTGACGTATTCAATAACTTCAATAGCAGTGTTCTTGATGTAGGTCATATCCTTACCGTGAGAGTGCTCACGGAGGTAGGACGACGTGCCGATGACAACATCACTAGACACTGTAAGAATGAGAGGTTTTAAAAGAAGTATGGGCATACTTACACTCCGTCAACACCAGTCTCGACCGCAACACGGGCATCGTCCATGTGGCAACGGATGTGAGTAAGAATCTATGGAGTGGGTTAGTGCCGTCCAAAGATAGGAGAACAACTATGAGGAATCCAACGTACCTTGGCCTTTAAGCCGAGCTTGCAGATGGCCTCGCAGTCAAGTCTCGACTGCTCAGAGGCACAAGGGCTGGTAAGTTCAATCTAGAACAGGCAATATGTTAACAAGCATGATCAAACCACAGTTCGTATGAATGTGACTCACGTAGTCAACACCAAAGTCATCCAGGGCCTTGGCGATTTCGATCTTCTTTTCGGTATCAAAGAAAGCATTGGCGAACTGTTCACCCTCACGAAGGGTACTCTCAATGATCTTAAACCGGGAGACATTGCTCAAGAAGTCGGTTACGCCAACGTTGTGGCCGTAGGGGTTCCGGGAGGCGGAGGGGTGGGGGTTCTGGCGAGTCTCGATGCCAGTGAAGCCGGGGTGTTCGCCTTTCGGTAGAAGTCAGCCAAGTATAACAACAATAAATGCTTTCCAGACATACCATTGCCATTGGCAGCGGTCGTGTGCCCATTGGGCTCGTTGTCTGCACCAGGGCACATTGTGACGATATCTATAGATAGTGGGGTCAAGTCTAGAAGTTGTATGGGAGAAAAAGACGCTGGAACGAGGTTGAAGTTAGATCAAGTTGGACGAGGTATAGGTAACTATATATAGCAGTACTCACAATGAGTCACAGGCTAAACGATCAAATGTTTATATGAAATATCTGGGAGATAAAAAAAAAAGGGAAGCAAGAAAAGAGTCATAGACAGGGAAAGTGGGTGGAGTCCATTTAAAAGGCGGGCGGTCTACTCTTTTCGGAGGTATGACTCGGCCGTCCACTTCACAGATGTGCGGCAATGTACGAAAATTTCACAGGCCGAGCACTTTTGTGTGGGGAATCCCTTGTCCAGAGCGCTTGCGGAAGCCCCAATTGCTCATCTTTGAGGATCTTCCCCAGCCCCGAAGTGGCTTAGCGTAGTGCAGTAGTAATACGCATTACTATTCAGCTTTGATATCGTCTGTTAGGATCATCGAGGGAGAGAGTTTTGCCACCCCAGACAGTGTTCGAATTTGCACCAATTGTCAATAAGTGACTCTTGGAATATTAGATTTTTGCCCCTCTTTAAAGATGTAGTAGTATGTACAATACGCATGTAATATTACCATCAATACCTGTGCGTTGGGTTTTTGCTAGGTCAACTACTAGTAGGTAGTATGTCCCCTGTCCATAGGGGGGTAGGTGGGTTTCTCCCAATGAATTCCATACTGCCAACCGACATCGGCATTGGTGGTACGGAGGGGCGCTTAAACAACTAACCCGTGGGCACCTTCATAATCTCTAAGATTACACCTTCTGAGTAAGTAGAACGCAGGGCATTACCCTCGAGTGGAAGGGAAAAAAAAAAAAAAAAAAAAAAAAATTAGGTTCTAGAAAGCACACAATTGATAATCAAGATACTACCACTAGTTAGTATCACTAACTAGGCACTCGCTACGTCTGCTTACATATCTACTCCACTAGTTAACCACCTACCACGGCTTACCTGCTCGAGCTAATTAATATGGCTTCTGATAGTTAGTACTGATTGACCGGATCACTGTAATCTAGCCCATACGTGACATTGGAAAATGTGATTACTTGGGTAACTTTGGCGACTACTAATAGTACACCAAACCTTCACCGGTTTCGTCAACGTCATCCATGCTCTCCGACACCGCCCTTGATTGCCTAGGCGATGGAGACAAAAGTGCCAATCTCAGGGCACGGGTGCGGGCGCCGCGGGCGTACTAATGGACTTTCTTCGCTTTCCGGTTGGTTTGACCCATCGGACGAACCGTACCAAGTACTAGTACCACTACTGGTAATGGATAACCCACCCAAGCCAAGAGTATTAATACCTCAAGCAGTAATATAGTGGATCGTGGTTATACTTATATGAGAGCCCAATGTGCTTTCAACAGCAGAGAGAAAGACGAAAGTCAAAATTCATACTACTTATGCCCCTTCATGTTCTTATGACCCACTCCTTGAAGCACGGGCGTGTTCTGGGAAGGATGCTGAGTGATCCAGATCGATAGAACAAGCATCCATGATTCATTATCTCCCCCAGCTCTTTAGCCTCATAGAATCCTGCCTGAATGCAAATCTTGCAGTGCGCTCCATTTCATTATATAAGTCAGGATCCGGCACTTCTGACAAACCCGAGTCGGTGTCGTCTGTATATTTCTTCAACGCTGAGGCGGCATTGGAATGGTAAAATTCGCTTCTACTTTTGCGCAGACGCTGGCTCTTGGATTTCCCAACTCCGTACCCTTTACCTCGAGACCCCATAACACTCCCGAGCCCAATCCTTCTGCTCTCCCGCATGCCAAAGAATAGACCAGCCACAACAATGATAATGACACTAAGGCTTACCGGGAGACCAATAAACAAGGCCGTTTTGTTGAAAGTCATGGGAGGAGAAGGTTTGTAGTGTTCTACAGGTTTAGGATGAAGCGTGATCATCGGTCCCTTCCGAATACTCGCCCGTGTGCCCGATGCAGGGTTCAGTTCGATAAGATAGAGTGTTAAATCATTCTGCGCCTTCCCCTGGAGCCATTCCTTGCGCATGTAGAGGGGAAGATACCCGTAGCTGTTGTCGGTTTTGTCAGATGTGAACGCCGAGTCTCCAACGGTGGTGTTTGAGTATCTCATCTCAATAGTAATAGAAGCATTGAGCGGATAAAAATCGGCATTCCAGGTAACATAATATGTGGCGTCTACTACAACATTGGCTCCATCCTGCGGGAGACAGAATGGTGCGAAGGGGCCATCGAGGTCAGTACAGACGGGGAAATCATCGAGAGAAGTATCATTTATCTGCAGGTGTGCAGTTGTTTTGGACTCTTGAATCCAATCCACCGCTGAAGTAGTGGTTAAATTCTCCTCGAGAATTCCAGATTTAGAAGAAAGTGCTTACCAGGACTAGGTTCGAGATCATTTGCTCCTTGTATCGCAGCGCCAAGGCAATAACTATATAGAGCAGCTGTTGTGGCTGCCAATGGGATGACATTAGAGACTGGAACGAGGGGCCACCTCATTGCTACTAGTACAGATGCGTATATGGAAATCCGCAGTAAAGTGATGTTTGAGTAATGACGCTTGATGAGCCAAAGGTACTGCATGATAGCTACATTATGAAAACGGTAGTAGGATACTTTGAAGGGGTAAAAGACCCTTGAGGAAGGAGGACCGGGGGCATGGAGTACAGAGAAGGTGCCGATGAAAATAATGTTATATCGTATATGGTATATTCCGTGCCACCTTCCAGAATTATCCATTTTTTTTAAGCATATTTCTTTCTCCGTTGTCCTCTTGATAATTAACATCTCTCCCACTACGTTTTCTTTCTATCCTTCCTCTATAGTTTGCTGGTTTTGAGCCAGATCCGCAGCTAAGAAAGATCGCCAGAGTTTATATGAAGCCTCACACGTAGCAAGACTTGTTCTCTCACATGGTATGAAAATGGGAATAGCAGTTGATAGAAAGATCTCTGATAAAATTTCCCTAAAACCCCTATCTAGTAAAGAAGAGGTAATTTTATCACGGCGGTTATCGTTTACAAGAAGGTAAAAGCAAAGACGTTGGTGAAAAGGTCAGTGATGTTCTGTTTGTTTCTTGGTAAATTCCATTGTAGTCTATGCATAACATTCGTACTATGGGAACTTGTCAAGTGGGTTTCCTTCCCCCGCGACGGAACGTGATTCGCTCCGCTTCTAGTTTAGCCTCCGTTAGGCCCTTGCCGCGGAGAGACCAGCTTTACCTTTATGTCTATCGTGGCCCGTTTCACTCTTCCACAACTCAGGTGCCTCGTCTTCCTCGCTGCCTGCTGTCCGTACTTTGGCCTCCTAATCGTCCATCTTCCCTCCAGAGTGCGCTTGTCTTTTCAATAGCCAACCCAGGTTCGTATTTTGAAATATTTTGTAGTCAGCTATCGATCCCTTAGTTGCTGACCTACGCGTCATTGTTGTCTCTAGCATCATGCGTTTCATCCAGCTCCTCCCCATCCTCCCAGCGCTTGCTGCGGCGCAAGAGCAGGTTCCCCTCGCGGATCGCGTCCAGGGTTGGTTCAACAAAGCCAAGGAGTTTCTGCCCACGGCTACTCCGGTGATCCCCGCTGCTGTTGAGAAGGTGGTCGAACAGAAGATTCAAGAAAAGACTGTCACCCCTTTCAACCTGTCCAACTGGCAATCCCTCCTGGCGCCATCTGATGAGCCCAAGGACTGGTTTGTCTTTATTACTGGCGGAAACAAGACATGCTTTGGACGTTGTCATCAATCGGAGAAATCGTTTAACGTAAGGGTCCAAAAATAGGGGTCGCGGGCGCATGGACGTAAAGGCGGGTCTGGCTAACCTTTCTCGTTTAGGAATCCGTTCTTCTGTTCTCTGCTGATCCAACCTCGCCCAACCTTGGTTACCTGGACTGCGAATCGAACCGGGTCCTCTGCTCTGCCTGGGCCGCTGGTGCTCCATCCGTTTCGTACTTCAAGGTCCCTGCTCAGGTCGGCGAGGAGCGCCCTGCCACCGCTCAATACAATGTGTACTTCAACTCGACAACTGTAACGGCAGAGTCCCTTTACAAAATTCACTCTGAGAAGACCTATGAGAAGCGGGGCGCGTACGAGGGCTCCTTCCATGTTACGGATAGCTGGCTTGCGGAGAAGGGACTCTTGATCCCTGCAGGCTATGTTATCTATGCCTTCAGCGCAATCCCGAGCTGGCTGTTCATGATCTTCATCAGCTTCTTCAGTCGGTCTATGATGTGAGTTTAACTGATCCGATCGATCGCTATCTTTTACTGACTATCTGGAATAGGGGCCGCCGAATGGGAAACACGGGAGCCCCCGCTGCTCGCTAATTAAACATCGCTGTTCATGAGGATGATGATGTCTGCTTCGATGTTTATGGTCAGGGATGTATATAATGAACTAGCAGTATCTAAGATAAACTTGGATAACGTTTGGGCCTTGGTCACATTCCCTATTCTCACGCTTGCTCTCCTCTTACAGATATTTAATATATATATAAAAAAAATACAAATAAATAGAACTATGGTCATGTATCTAGTAAATTTTAGAGTAAACCCTTGTAAGCCTCAATCTGAGCAAACAAAAAGAAAAGCGGTCATTGTTGACTGGAGGTACCCGCACCCACCAAACCGGGTTTAATTCCGCGCGGATCACAGAAAACCCATCCATCCAGCTTCAACACACCTTCCAAAATGGCCGACCTAGACCACATTCCCCCCTCAACAACGGCATATGTAGTCGCTACAGCCATCATCGCCGGCGTGACTGGCTACTTCATCGGACAAGGCTCCTCGCTAGGCCTGTTCTCGAAAGAAAAAGAAGGGTGGCCAAACAGCTACAATGTGAAAGTGCACCAAGACTCCTCGGACGAAGAAGAGGAAGAGGAAGAGTCCGACAGCGAGGACGAAGGCGATGGAAGCGAATTGGCCAACTTCGACAAGAGTGCTGAAGAGGTGAAGCTGGTTCTGGTTGTGAGGACCGATTTGGGCATGACGAAAGGCAGGCGCCTCCCTCTCTTTTCTTTTCGGAGTTTCTGTTTCTACAGCTGTTTAATGACCTACGCGACTTGGAGTCTTTGCTTCGCTCTCTTGACTCTTCTATGGTGCATGATGCATACGAACGAGATGGCTAACGTATTGTTGATAGGCAAAATCGCCGCTCAATGCTCCCATGCTACCCTTGCCTGCTACAAGTACCTCACTGCGCACTCACCAAACTCGTCTATGCTGCGCCGCTGGGAATCGCAGGGACAGGCTAAGATCGCGCTGCAGACCAAGTCGGAGGAGGAAATGGAGACACTGCAGGCGCAGGCTATCAGCCTGGGTCTCTGCGCCAGGGTCATCACAGATGCGGGACGGACACAGATCGCCAGTGGAAGCCGGACGGTGCTTGGAATTTTAGGACCAAAGAGCGTGGTCGACGGCGTGACGGGACACTTGAAGTTGTTGTAACCGTACTTCCAGAGTTGAATGAAAGCCGAGTAATGTAGTTACTCCAGCAACGCATCCCGGATAGTGAGGTTTAGAACCAACAGCACTACGCCTAAATGCGTGGTATACGAAGCACTCTGCTACCTTCACGAGAAAGATGCCCGAGCGATCAGTTACACTGCAAGATAGTCTACTAATCACTTCTATCTAGCATACAGCTGCAGTAAAATTACGTAGTAACAAGGAATGTATGTTGGCTGGCCATGGTTTTTCCCTAACCTCATGGGCCAACGGCCAAGTCGGTGAAGGGAGTAGGAATATGACGCCGCCGAGCACCAGGCTCTCCAGCCGAGCTCACCGACCCCGAAGGGAAAGGAGCTCAAGACCAGAGCGAACACCCAATGTCGACCTTTAATCTGAGATCTGTCGACCGGAAATAATCGACCATCCAAGAATGTGATGGCTCCTTAAGTCGTCGAACTGTCCAGTAATCAACCGAGACGCAGAGAACAAGCCTCCACGCTCAGGATCGCTGGACACAGATCCGTGTGTGTTCGAAAAAGAAGAAGAAAAGAAAAAATTTCTGAGCTCCAGCCGCTGCCGCCTTTTATCTCTCGCGCTAAAGCATGCGCTAACGGGTTTGCCGCGCTAAACCTTACCGAGACGAGTTTCAGTTAGGTAAGCCCCGTCTGGACCTCACCTTCTGGTAATCTATCGATGGTAATCGGGCGCTTGGTCTCTAATCGGTTTTACAGACCACACCCTTCTATCGCCGCTTTGGGTCTTGTGTCTTTTTTAACCCAGTGTGTTTTTTTTTTTTTATTTCCTTGATAACGCTCACCTGTCGCCAATATGGCCGACGCACTTTCCATCGAGCAGAATAACAAAATCCGAGTGGCGCTGGGTTTAAAGCCGCTCCCCGTCCCCGGTGCCGACGCCTCTGGTCCTACTTTCAAGGACTCCGAACACGACGGCTCGAGCTCATCTTCCGAAGATGACGAGCCGGGAAGTACACTCGAGTCGCGCGAGGCGCTGGCCTCCTCCAACTGGAAGAAGATGCAGGATGAAGCCGAGGCGAAACGGAAACGGGAAGAGCGAAACGCCGCGATCAGAAAGGCGCGTGAGGAGGCTCAGAGAAATATGAAGCTTCAAGGTGCGACTCTAGGAGAAGCTGCCGATGCGGAGGTGGACACGAAGACTTGGCTACAGCAGACGAAGAAGCGGCAGAAGAAGATCGAGAAAGAGCGCGCGCGCAAACTCGCAGAAGAACTGGAGGAGCGGGCTCGTGCAGCTGAATACACTGCGGAAGATTTGGCTGGTGTCAAGGTTGGGCATGCTGTTGGGGATTTCGATGGTGGAGAGGATCATATTCTTACGCTGAAGGATACGACGATCGATGAGAACGAGGAGGAAGGAGACGAGTTGGAAAATCTGGAACTTAAAGAGAAGGAGAAAACTACAGAGAAGCTCGAGCTGAAGAAACGCAAACCCGTTTATGATCCTACGGAAGAAAATACCGGAATACTCGCACAGTACGATGAGGAAATCGAGGGCAAGAAGCGGAAGCGGTTTACACTCGATGCCCAAGGATCCACTGCCGAAGAGCGAGAGGCTATGCGACAAGAAGTCTCGGAGAAATTGAAGAAGAATGTTATCAGCCTTGATTTTGCGGAGGAAACGCCAATCTCTGATTATATGGACGTGAGCGAAATCAAGGTGAAGAAACCTAAGAAAAAGAAGGCCAAGACGACAAAGCAACGTGCTGTTATGGACGAGGATGATATATTCCCTACGGCTGAGGCGACGGGTACACCAAATGGGAGTTCCATGGAAGTTGATGCAAGTAACGGAGAGCCAGTACCCGCTCCTGCCTCCCGCAAGTCCCTTAACGAGGATATCTCGTTTGTGGATGACGATGATCTACAAGCCTCTCTTACGCGGCAGAGGCGTGCTGCTTTCAAGAAACGCCAGAAAGCACGTCCCGAGGACATCGCACGACAGCTCAGAGAAGAAGCGTCGCAGACACCGATGGACGTGGAAGGCTCGGGCGAGAATGAGGAAGAACCCGGTCTGGTCATAGATGAAACCTCAGAGTTTGTGTCTAACCTACAGAAACCTACGCTCCCTGAACGCCGTGAAAGGCGGTCAACAACGCCGGTGGAGGAGCCCCGTGCTTCGTCTGAAGGTCCTGGTATGAAGGATGAACCTGTGGAGGACGGTGACGTGGATATGGAACGTTCATACAATGATATCGAGGACGAGGAAGATCTCAAAGCGCGCATCAAGAGCGAAGAAGCCACAGCGAACCAGCAGATCAGTGGCACCGGCTTGGAAGAAGAGTCCACACTGGACCAAGGTCTTGGTGCCACATTGTCGATGCTCAAGCAGCGTGGCTTGGTCAAGTCATCCGATGCTGCCGACCATAATTCTCTCATCCGTGATCGGCAGCGTTTCTTACAAGAAAAGAATCGCCTCGAAACCGAAGCTGAAAAACGTGCCCGTCTGCAGCGTGAGCGTGACCGAGCTTCCGGAAAGCTCAACCAGATGTCTGCTCGTGAAAGAGAAGAGTACGCGCGGTGGGAGAACAAGCAACGTGACCAGCAGGATGCTCGTCATATGGCGGAAGTCTTCAACAAGGAATACAAGCCCGATGTGCAACTCAAGTACGTGGATGAGTTTGGCCGTATGATGAACCAGAAGGAGGCATTCAAGCATCTGAGTCACCAGTTCCACGGCAAGGGCAGTGGTAAGATGAAGACGGAGAAGCGACTGAAGAAGATTGAGGAGGAAAAGAAGCGAGAGGCAATGAGCGCATTAGACAGCAGTCAGCATACGGGCATGAATAATGCTATGGGAGCGACGGCCCGGAAGAATCGCCAGGCTGGTGTGCGACTGGGATAAATGGCTGCCACCATTATTCGCCTATTGACACTCTACGCCATATTTTCTTTGTGATGCCCATGCAGTTTAATTCCTAGTTTTCGTTGTACAGCTTATGGTATACCAAGAATAGAAACAATATTTACCTATCCGCGACTGTTGCCCCCTGTTCACTGCCGAAAGTAGATCCTTGTCGCCGGGCCCAGCTGTTCAGGGAGTGGGAGAAAGTCCAGAGCAGGAAGCAGTTAGCTTGTTTGCGCCCTTCATTGCTGTTGTTTATTGACGATCATTAACTTGGCGTGTGGGGAAATTAACCGCGATGGAGCTGTCAGATTCCGAAAGTTCCTCTTAACAGGCCGTACGAATGTGGCAGACGGTGTGCTAGTAGGAATGATTCTTTATGGGGAGAAAACAGTAGGACTCTCAATTATCTTTGGGTTTAGAACCCCGTTATATATCCTTGAGCATTGACTTATGGAGCTTGAGGAGGACAACAAAGAATGTTCACTTCAGGCCGACTCCAATTTACCCCAAACTTTCCGTGAGGGGAAGCGTTTCCCAAAAAGGAATCGGGAGGCGCTCCCGAGGGCTGCGGCCTCAGGCCACAGTGGGCCAGAATTCTGAAAGAGCTCACCGAAAACCGAAAGCGCCGAACGCAGTGGCGCCATGCTTAAACCGTCAGGGACTTTTTAGAGGTTCCGTTAGTTACCTATTCTTCTTGCCTAACGATCATACTATCACTCGGATCTGTTATCAGATTTATTATCCCCGAGTGGAAGGAGTGTATGGGTATGGTATGATAGTATGATATACCGCGATCGGCTTGCCGAAAGATGGTCCATGAATAATTATTATTTTTTTTTCCCTTCTCCAAATAAAAACAGGATCGATACAAGGTTCCTCCTACTACTACTAGTTAGTCATAGACGGTTTATGCATCTCGAGTAAATTAAAGTCAAAATCCCGCCCGAGCTGACACAAGCTGGAATTGATCAATTTAACCGTGAGTGCGGAGAGGGCGACCAATCCGAATCGGTGGCTCGCGCTCCCCGGAATCTTCCTAGTTCACATGAGTCGAAAAATGACACACACGCAGCATCTCCGATTATTTATCTGCTCGCCTCCTTGTCCGATCTCTTTCTTCTCTCCTTGGAATCTTTTCCATCTCGAGGTCCTCTGCAGCTGACTCTGCAATTGATTGGATTTCTTTTGTTTAGATTTTTTTTTTTTTTCCCTTTCCATTCACCATGCTGTCTACCCTCAGAGTCGCCAGCCGTAGGGCTGCTTCGCGTGACGCTAACATGCGCACCGTCGTCGTTGGTGCCAGACATGCCTCGGCCTGGTCCAACGTCCCTCAGGGTCCTCCGGTAAGCTCTACAGTGCACCGCCAACGTCAATTGCGTGTCACAATTAACTCAATGCCTTTTAGGATGCTATCCTTGGTATCACCGAGGCTTTCAAGGCCGACTCGTTCAAGGAGAAGATCAACCTGGGTGTTGGCGCTTACCGTAAGCAGTCATTTCTTTGCCGCTTGTTCACTGAATCCAACTAGCTCATGGCGAGCTTGTCATCTACTTCAGGGCTGACATTGTGAATCAATAGGTGATGACAAGGGCAAGCCATACGTTCTGCCCTCCGTTCGTGCCGCAGAGGACAAGGTTGTCGCCTCCCGCTTTGACAAGGAGTACGCTGGTATCACCGGTGTCCCTTCCTTCACCAAGGCCGCTGCAGAGCTGGCCTATGGCAAGGACTCCTCTGCCATTAAGGAGGACCGCCTCGTCATCACCCAGTCCATTTCTGGTACCGGTGCCCTGAGAATCGGTGGTGCTTTCCTCAAGCGCTTCTACCCTCATGCGAAGAAGATCTACCTCCCTAACCCTAGCTGGGCCAACCACAACGCTGTCTTCAAGGACTCCGGTTTGGAGGTTGAGAAGTACCGCTACTACAACAAGGACACCATTGGTCTCGACTTCGAGGGTCTGATTGCCGACATCAAGGCCGCCCCTGAGAACAGCATCATCCTTCTCCACGCTTGCGCCCACAACCCCACCGGTGTCGACCCCACCCAGGAGCAATGGCGCCAGATCAGCGATGTGATGAAGCAAAAGGGCCACTTTGCCTTCTTCGATATGGCCTACCAGGGCTTCGCTAGCGGCAATGCTGACCAGGATGCTTTTGCCCCCAGGCATTTCGTGAGCGAGGGCCACAACATTGCCCTCTGCCAGAGTTTCGCCAAGAACATGGTAAGAGTACAGGTACCGGAAGGTAGAAACTAGTAGCTGATCAGTCATAGGGTCTCTATGGTGAGCGTGTCGGTGCTTTCTCCCTTGTTTGTGAGAACACCGAAGAGAAGAAGCGTGTGGATTCTCAGATTAAGATCCTCATCCGCCCCTTCTACTCGAACCCTCCTATTCACGGTGCCCGTGTTGCCTCCACCATCATGAACGACCCTGAGCTCAACCAGCAGTGGCTGGGAGAGGTCAAGGGCATGGCCGACCGCATCATTGAGATGCGCTCCCTGCTCCGGAAGAACCTGGAGGACCTGGGCAGCAAGCACGACTGGTCGCACATCACCAGCCAGGTAAGGAGCTCTTTGGATGAACATATCGACAGATACTAACTCACCTTGCCATAGATTGGTATGTTCGCCTACACTGGTCTTAAGCCCGAGCAGATGGATGCTCTTGCCAAGGAGGTACGTAGCAATTATTGGTACAGTCGCTTTCCGAAGACACCCATCACTAATGTTTATTCTAGCACTCCGTCTACGCCACCAAGGATGGCCGTATCTCCGTTGCCGGCATCACCTCTGACAATGTCAAGAGACTTGCCGAGTCTATCTTCAAGGTGACTGGTTAGAGAAAGGGTGTTGAGGCTGGAGTTTATCCTTAAAATACATAGATCTACCGGGGTGTGGCCCTTTGTATTGATATCCGACATGTTTAATTTAGCATATTCTTACGAGCACTATATTATGTTCTGAATTCTCTTGGATGGTGTATGTACTGTGTGCGTAAATGGACGTATAATTGTACCCAAGTCAGGTAGGACGAATCAGTGAAGGACCAAACGATGGTCATCCTCCGTGATATTGATCGGGCTTGTAACCAAATCACTACCGCCGGGCTCTAAATATTGAAATACTTAGATTCAGAACAGGAGCGCTGGCAGAGTTAGTGATTACACAATTCAGCATATTCACTCTACCTTAACCATAATAAAAGCGAAAAAAAAAAATATAGCTAGCTATGCTACATAGAATGTCGATAGAACTGAGTTAGCAGCCGGGCGCGGGCGCACTAACTATATGGAGCTGCGAGCGAGATATAGAGTGCCGCGTGAGGTGCGTAGTGTTTGTGGTAAATCTTCATTCAGCCACAGACTTTCTATTATGAAAATCCTAGTGATCAATCTATGTGTAGCATGGAGACCGCAGATTCACATGGGATATCTTACTCGGGATACAATATGCCGAGGTTCTAACCTCGCTGCTTCTCTAGATACACACACGTAAACTCATCAAACAGTCGAACATCCAAAACCATCCTCCGGGGCATTCTGATCGAGCATGAATGATACTTTGACAGATGCAGCCTAGAGCGTTGATAGGGTGATATTGAACACCTCAATATTGTTTATGGCTGAATTGATTTGGCTACAGAAAGTATACAGGATAGACTGGAGATAGTAGGATCTTGAGAGACGGTAATTTGATATTCATTGTATTTATCTATACAGGATTTGACAGCGTTCCAGATAAGGTTCTATCTTGGAAGTACCTGCACAGCTAGACATTAAGTAGTTAGGCGCTAACGGGAAGTAGACTCTTGATTGATGGATTAGTTGTAGATGAGGTGCCTTTACCGGAAGAGAGGAGGCCGAATCGGAGAAAGACTTCGGAGGTGGTGACGAGGATGGAGATGATGATTAGGACGATGATGATCCAGGTTTGGTCTTGACGGGTCAGTCGTTTGTTTGGAAAGGATAGAATGAGGGTACTTACGGGAGGTTTTGCTGTCGGCTATTGAGTCTGAGAGAATTTCGGCGAGGTCGAGGAAGACACGGCAACGTTCGTTTAGGACCTGAATTCGTGGCTTGATTTCGAGGTACTCGCGGACGGCGATGTACAGTGGGTATAGGGTTGGTTCGCTTTCCCAGAAGAAGTTGGGGACGTCTAACATGTTGGAGGCTGTTGGTTGTTTGTAAGTACTGGGATCTTGAGTATGTAGGTTGTGGTATAACTTACAGAGATTGACCTCTACCCTGCTTTTGAATAAGCTTCCCAGGATTCTGAATACTTCTTCCCGTTTCATGCCCAGTTTGCCGGTCATGGCGAGCCTACGTGGTACGTCCTTTGCTTCGGCCATTTGCCTGGCCATGACTTCTTCGAAGAAGCAGAGTTTGGTGCTCTGAGCAATGCCATGACTGATAGCCAATTTGATCATGTGGTCACCGCTTCGTAGTGTAATCATGTCGTTGTATACGCGGGGGCGAGAGATTTCGGTCGAATATTCGAAATGGAACTCCTCCGTTTCGAAATCCTCTTCCTGTAAAGGCATAGTGGCCAGCGGAATGGGAGTTCCAGTCACGGACGACGTCGCAAACGCAAGATCGGCGAGGAGATCCTTCTCTTGCCTGTCTGTGAAGTTCCAAAACACCACCACGCCATAACTGAAAACAAACATCTCTGCCACGTTGTATAGCAATCGTGTAGGCTCCGGTGGTCCAACGAGCGCTTGGCTATGATCATAAGCTGCGCCATCAGTAGCTTCGGCCCTGGTCTCCGAACCTGCATGGTAGCCCTCTTGGCCATGTCCAGGGGTCTCGCTATCACTGTGTTGCTCGCCATGCTCGCCACGGCCGCCGACAACCGAATGCTCCTCTGCTTCCGGCATGTAGTCTTCATGGTGATCACGAAGCTCATTCCGCTCGATTTCTTCATCTAGAAGAGATTTTCCACCAGGCTTCTTCACAACCGGACTACTTCTGAGCCTGTAACCTCCATGACCGGGTAACAACGGCAAATGGTACGCGGTATACAGGCAATCGTCGTAGAGCTTCGTCTTTCCTCCATGTCTCTCCTTAACAAACGTCGCCAGGGAACTCATCTTATAAGCCTGTGCAGTACAGTAGGCAGTCACACGGGCCAATTTCCCTGCACGACGAGTCTTTGGTAACCGCTCTGCATAACTTTTAGCCTTCTCCGGCGCAACCTTCCGGCGGCGCAATAGCTCCTCCTCTGCCAGCAGGGGCGCAATGTCATTGTCAACGCCAAATTCCCCGCCAAGCCTCTTCTGTGTTAATAGTCGTTGCCTTACGATCTCGACATCGATGTTTTTGTCCTTCGCCAGTCTCTGAACCAGCTCCTCATCCACAGCCTCTTCGTCAACATCTTCCTCCTCATCTTCTGACAGCTTATTATCCACGTCTTCCGACTCGGGAAGAAGTACCAATTTTTCACTAACTTTTGTTGATCGAGGGGGTAAGCGGGGCTGAGCTGCGAGACGGCCCATCGTTACCGCAGTACTTGCTGCGCTGGTACCGCCGCTGGATGCACCTGCCATGCCTGAGCCAATTAAGCCACCCGTTGCGGACGCAATACGCGACCGCGGACGGGCTCGCGACGGTTGGGGTGGATGACGTTGTTGCATTGAGGGGACATCCGATGTATACTGGAGCACGTTGTCGACTGTGATGAAGCGTGTAGATGGAGAACGACGACGGCGAGGTTGGGCAGATGGTTGCTGCTCACGCGAGTCGGTTACCTGAGATTAACGCCAGGTGAGTACAATTGCAAACACATGTGTACAAAGGAACCCGCAATATGTGGTCAAGTGAGGCTTGATATCATCTTAGTACGTACCAACACATGGGGGCTCCTTTGGCCAGGCACACGCCCTCTTGCGGGGTTCATGGTCGAACTGTTATAAAAAAAAAAAAAAAAGAATATAAAGATAATTGATAAGCTCCAATAAAGTTGATAAGCTGATAGAATCCGTAGCTTGCCGCAAGCTTCTTCTGAGAGTTGCTTAGGCAGGCCTCTCGTATGCCCGGATAAGATGATGCGAAGTGAGAAGTGTTAATCGGCTAAGTTGAGAGAAGGTTGCAGGGGATGTCAGGTGATGGAATTGTGACGATCTAACTGGTCATTCTGTGGTTGTACTATTCACGTTTCTGAAGGAATAATATTGAGGTATAGAGCAGGACCCCGAGACCGCTTGTTAGCTAGAGCCCGTAAAGCAGCAAGTACATTATCTTCTACACGGATTGTAGAGTCAAATGTTGGGAACTTGGAGTTAGCTCGCTGGCCGATGAAGTGACAACTGCTACTCATGGACCTGTAGTAGTGTGTGTCTGGGGAGAAACAAAGAAGCGGACGCAAGAAGGAGGCAAGAGGATAGCACTACTCGTTAGCTATGGAAATTGTTGGAACTTGTTATATTCGGACGGGTTGGCGCCTACACCAATCTCTACTTACCTCTAGTGAGCTCAGGCCTCTCTGCGCGTTATGCAACCACTGCTTATATAAACGAGTTATGTCCATAACTATGGACCCACTCGGCAACCTTGGAAGCCCTTTTGATATCTGTTAATCTTGACTACATAACCTCCACTGATAGGATAAAAATATGCTATTACTGCCATGGGACAGGCTGCGCGCAAGGACGTGCAAACTGAATGGGTCTTTGTTAAAACCGTGGATCTGAAAGGATCGTTTAGACAAGACTACGAGTGGGCGACTCAGTGGTATTCCCGTACAGAGAAGCTAGTCGAGGAGGGCTTGCTGAGACCACACCCTACATCTACTCAGCAAGTGGGGTGGGAGGGCATTCTTACGGGGACTCCAATGCTGAGGTATAGACAAGTGAGGGGAAAGAAGCTCGTTTATGCTGTTAGTATATAACCTTAGACAGATAAACAATTGGATATTGAGATCGCGGGCTATAGCTATATACTCTACTGCTCATTCTTTCCTTTTATTTCAGTCACTTCCCACTCCAATCCTGCCTTTCTTAGCCGCTCCACGTACACGATCCCCAACAATGCTGGGGTGAGGACTCCGCGCGAGAAGGAGCGCCATAAGATCCGGAGGGCTTGACTCTATACCGCAATGTGGGATAGTCTGCGATATCAGCAACTCTTCGAATTATTCTGCGGGGAGCATACAACTGCCTTGTTAGCCATGGCCTTTTCATGCCACTGCGCTGCCAGCTGATGCGTCCAAATGTGTTCACCCTTGGAAGCTACGTAAACAGTGGAGGTCTCTATACAGCCCACCACAAACGGGTGTCCCATATTTACAGAAGGGCCATACTATCAGTATTGTTGATCAAAGTACGGTAGATAGCAATGGATTTAGTGTTGACCTCAAGAAGTGTCTGTGATGCCATACGCCCAAGAACATCTGAGTGTGGCCACCAGAACATGAGGTAAGTTACGACGAGATTGGGATCGGCTCAAGGCGTCCATCCAGGTCACCAGCCTCTTCTCACTGCGGCCAGCAGCAGCCCATTGGAGGGTTCGCGGGCCATTAGCCTACAGGTACTGCACTACCAGAGACCCTACATAGCCAGTAGCGCCATACACATACGGTCGGTTCATTTCTTCTCGGTTGAAGCTTCATACAGATCTCAGTAGGAAAGGAGAGAAGCAATGTTGACGGAATGCCCTGCATCTCCAGGTCAGTACACTGACCACATGAATCTTGATCATCATGAAGTATAAGAGAAGCTGCGAGATAATACACGGCAAAGCATCAGTTCAAGTGAGGATGGCAGCACTTGTCTTCCTCCGCGTTCTTCCCGTACTCCAATTTCATCATCCAGGAAAAGGAGCAGAGTATTCTCTCTCATCTACAAAAGGGAAAGTGGTCCTTGTTGTGAGCACTGCCTCGAAGTGTAGCTTTACTCCCCAGTACCAAGGCTTGGAGGACATCTATCGGCCTTCGGGAAATGTATGATGATGACTACTTCATCTTGGGAATTCCTTGTAATCAGCTCCTGCTGCAGGAATATGGACACAACGACGACATGTAGACCTTCTGCCAGCTCAAATATGGGGTCACCTTTCCAGCCCTAGCCAAGATTAACTTAACGGTGAATAAACGGCAGAAAAGGGGATTCTTGGGTTGTTGTAGGATTACATGGAACCTTACCAAAGTATAGAAGCGAATACTCTACGTGGTGGCCGAACAAAAACGATAACAAAAAAGCCCTAGTTCGCCATTAAACACCATGGAAAGGTGAGAAGTCGCTGGTCACCAATGACAAAACCGGAGAATTTGGAAAAGTATTTGATTCAGTTGCTAGAGGGACGTTGACGATGTATCAAAGTGACCCGAATTTCCTCAGTTTGCTTAATTTTCTCCTCTGTAGAGCTCGTTTTTTGGTCAACTAGATGTGTCTCTTCTTTTCCTTTCCCTTCTACTAAAAATTAGCTTCTGCCAGAGTTGAACAATTCACAGTTCAGTACTACACTTTCATAGTCAATATGGGAATTGTTGACCAGTGCTCCGGATCGCTCTGGTGGATCAACCACTGAGCAAAAAAGCGGCGCCACGCCAGGCCGAAAACGGACCGAGTTAAGAGTTTCCGCAGAAACACAGCGGGCACTGTTCGATAGTAAAGCACTATTTAAGACTCCGTTCCACCCAAACCCAACCTACTCTTCACCCAGGTAACCGGACTATGCCATCGTATGCTAACCCACTAGTGAGTATGAGAGGTAAAAAAAAAAAAAAGGGACACATTTTTCACTCTTTCTCAACCCCCTGTCAGCTTCCTCGCCTTCAATGGGGGCTGTCTGGATGCCCTGCCAGGCACCGGGTTACTAATGGCCGCATGTCGGCAAGGTTCTAAATATACGATCAACTCAGCCAGCATCTCGGGTCTCTGATCTGCACTGAGGAACGTCCGAGCCTCAGTTCTGTATTTGAATGCGCCTCATTTGATTACCCTCGGTTTTTTTTCTGGAGGTCGTAGGAGAATTTAACGACACAGCCGCGCTACGCTAGGATCAGATGATGGGCGACCAAACTATTCCTTAGGCAGTAAGGATTGGGTTCTTTTTTATTTTGGTCCATGATGAAATGGGTTCGGCACGTTTCAGCTCGTAACTATCAGCGATCTAGTTTCACCCCCAAGGGGGTTAGGGGCGTTCTTGCGTGGCTCGGTATTACGGTGGGTGTCCCGATTAGGCAGTCGGGGTCGTATGGTGTTGGCAGGTTTGGAATAAGTTATGTGGGGGTTTCTGTTGTTGTATGATTATAACAATTCCGTTTTTTTTTTGTTATTATGATTATGATTATGATTATGATTATTGCTATTATTATATTTACTTAGTGAAGGTGATGCTAGATGTGTTGGCAGTTGAGCTCCATCTGCTAAACTACTACGGCGGTTCAGACGTACTCCGATGATACATATGGAAGGTACGATACATACAGTACCATACAACCAGAAATACATCCATCCTGTACAGGAATACTGGACTCGGCCGGGTATTTGTAACTCCCCCTCCAATACAAATCAATACGGCCGGATCCCTCGCATTGAGAGAAGGCCCACCAATGATCAAATCCGCCCAGCAGCCAGCCATCGGGGGGTCAAGCCGACAGTGTAGGTTCCAACTGGTAGATAATGCCTATTACAGTCCAGACAATGATTCATGGAGCATTCCGGCTGCTGAGTGACGACCAGCAAGTTGCACAGGGTTGCGTCCTGTGGGAGTGACAAGGTGTAACAACCCCCCCGTGATTGATAGCCCGGAAATGGCCTGTGGCATCCATGCCGTCCATGTTCCGACCCTGAATATAGATTGTAATTCTGACCGGGGGAGAGGTCTAAACCCAACTTCCTACTACGGTATCCATCTAATGATCTATCGCCCTTTTCTACGTCACGGGCAAGGGTTTACGTGGTGTCCTGCGAACTTGTGCGCGACCATGAAAAACCGGCCACCTGGTTGCTGAGTAGTTCGGAGGGGGTGTAACTGTGCTACTAGGGGACGGCTAGGACGAAACTACTGCAGTCATGCAGAGTCCGTTTCCTATTATAATCATAATAACACGGGGAGGCTGATTCACAGGTCAGTGGCAAATTGTAGATACATACCTTCCGTACAAGGACCTTGCTGTGTCGAGGATTGTGCGATATATCCCCACGCGTTAAAATTATGACTTTCCTGGTTAAATTTGTTCGCTGTGGAATCTGATAGAGGCGAAATATAACCTCCCCCGAACACGTGGATGGCTGGTGTCAAGAAACACGGACGGAGGCTTTTCCAAACCCACTGAGATTTGTATCAGGCATGAGAGCTGACTGGAGAAGTCATGTCTGAGCGGAAGAGCTGGTTTTGCGTCGTTCCCCGAGGCAGTCGCCTTCCAGCACATGGTCACGGTGCCCAAGGTTCGCCTCCCTGATTCATTCAAGAGTGCATACACACATACCTTGGGGGAGTAATGATATTGCATGTACATATGTCACCCTCAAGGTTTCCCGTCAATTCAAATCACTATCATTATTCAGGTTTCTCCTCACTGCTTATTCGGTGCTTAGTCGGGTGTTAGTGTACATTCCTCCCCCACCTGGACTTACTCAACAGGGTTTCTCGGTCCCTGCTTAATGGTTTGGAAATTGACCGGAAACCTAAAATACCCAATAATAGGGAGTTAAAGAACACCTCGAGACATTCAGAGGAATTGATGTATAGAGATCCAGTCGGTGATCGTAATAATAACTAAATTAAATTGAATTGTAAGATTGAACCCCGTCCGTTTAGTTTTTGCGTTTATCCCTAAATCGAGGAGAAAAGGACCCTCATGGCCAACGGTGGACAAGAATAGCTATTAACTCAAACTATCCGTTTGAATATCCCTTCATTACTCGCCCGGAATGATCGTAAGGGGGCGGGGCCATAATTAAGCCAATTAATCCAAAGGGAAACCTTTAGCAACCTTACAATTGCCCTTTGAAAGCCTGAAGAGAGTTTCGATTCTTCCTGAATTGTAAACCTTAGAAATAATCACAGGAGGGCTTGCTGGCCAATGGTTCATTGAGAGAGAGGGTGATCAGCCATTGATTTGTTTCGGTTAGATCCCAGCCGACTGTAACCTGTGACGGGGATCTTGGCCCCAGCGTTATTCATTTGTTGATAGGTACACCTCTGTCGCTGTCGACTACTTCAGAACAGATGCATGGAGATCGTAGTAAATAGCCAAAAATGAAAAAAAATGAAAATGAAAAAAAAAGCATTGTTCTGATTTGAATTGACCAAGTATGTATGGCCTGTAAGAAAAGCACAGGAAAACAAAATGAATCGGAGAAAGAAAAGTGTAAGGACATACATACCTACATGAAGTGGTGGCTGTCTGAACCTCCGAAAAAAGTCAGTCCTCCGCAACCCAACAGATACAAAGTTTTTGATGCACGAGAGCAGGGCAAGCTGCTATGCAAGTCCATCATCTTGCATTTCACCTTTTCTGGCGGTGGGGGTTGCGCACGCGCGGGTATGGCAGAGGAAGACAAAAAGAGAGAGGCAGAGGCTGGTCGCTCTTGACGGATGATCTGCCATGCTGAACCAGTGTTTCCCTGATGTTGATCCTGTGACGTTCACTGTCAAAGATAAAAGGAATGCTACCTGATAGTCTTCCATTCCTAGTAGTAACCCAAAAAGCAAGGCACATTCGCATTATGTTACTTTGAATCTTAATCTATTTTTTATTGTTCGCCTTTCTTTTCCAGAATTATTGTCACAGCAATCAATCACTGTGCCTTTTTCCCCCCAGGTACCAGGAATGAGCCTACTGTAATGCTTACTACTCCGTACACCGTGACGGCTCCGGCTCCCGATCCATTGATGGATTATTAAGTTCTTCATGTATTTTTTTTGTGACGTTTTCTTTTTTCTTTTTTTTTTTTTGTTTCCACCCTCCATGCACACAATACTCTATAAGTCTCTTAGATTCTTGGGTAATTTTATTATCTCTCAGTATTCTCCATGTTCCGACGCTCCTTTTAGTTTATTTGACCTGTATCAAGAGACAAAGGAGGAGTTCCGGACTCGACTGTTGGATTGGACCCAGTTTTCTTGTCAGTCGTGGTGGGGGCGTCGGTGGCAGAGGCATGGCCATGGCGTAAGATAGCGTTGTCGAACAAGCTGTTCCGGTTCCGTACCACTTGCAGTGATGGGTCGTACAGCGTACGGTACCGGGGCTGTCACAGACTCAGCCTAGAAGGACTGGCTGGCTCTGGACTCTCAGCTTTTCGCCGGTACGGGGTAAAGACAAAGAAAAAACAAAAAATAAAGATTGATGTTATTAATGGAACAATAGAATAAAAAGATGAGACAAGACTCGAGTCTTCCAAGTCTTTTCCTACCCCAGTTTCTTTTTTTTTTTAAAAAAAAAAGAAAACAAAGCAAAACATAATCGAGGTAAAACTTGCAGACGACACAAAGTACGAGTTTTGGATGACTCCATCCATGATTGCTTTTCTGATCGATCGTTGGTAGGGATCAATGTTCCAGAAGGAGAAACAGAAGACTTTACTAGTGACTAGTAGCATCATAAGTCAATCCTGGTATGTATTCTATTCTGTAACGGAGGTCACTATTAATTTAGGAGGTGCCCGTGACTCTAGAGTACGTATGAAAATACCCGCTGCCTCGCCATCCGTACGGTAGTTGGGGCGGGCCTTCCGTCCCATACGGTACGCCCTTCTCCGTACTAGTGGTGGTACTATTATTTTCCCCTTCCTATTATTATTCGTCCTTTCTTTCCCTTCTGATTCTTTCTCCTGGGACAGTAAAGTTATGGAGGCCTTTTGGTACGTACGATACAAACACGGATTTCTCTCTTGATACATGCATTTCGTCTCCGGCATTCTGACCATGACTCGCCACACGATTTTTCCTCTGCCTTGTCCTTTTTCTCTTCTTTTCCCGAAAGGTAGGTATGGATGTACTTGAAGTCCGCATGATGGGTGGCCGACAACCTCCGGGAACCGCATCGAACGACCTATAATACTGAAGTTTATTGACATTCTTTGCTTGGTTCTATGACGGGGCGACTTGGTTAGGTCCTTCTTACAGGGTATGGTAAACGGTAGTAACCGGAGGACTGTAGGTGTATATACGACCCAAGTGGTAAAATAAATTAATCAATCAAACCGTGAAGATGATTCGTATTATACACCCGGACCCAAATTGGATTAAACATCCTGCGGGCCTGACAACTCCTTGGCCCAGAAAAGGTACCCTGAATAATACCATACCGCCTCTCCCCACTCAACTACTCACTTCTGGCTCTCTCCGCTCTAGGGCCGCCTTACGCTCTCATCCTGCTTGCTTTGGCATCATCTCATCTCAGCTTTCCCTCTCTCCCTCTCTCCTCTTTTTTTTTTCCCTCTCTCTCCCCACCCCTTCCCCTCTCCGTCCTCCACTTCCCTCCCCTCTGAGACCCAACTCCCAAGGCCAACCCTTCTGCCATGGGTTTTGGTTACTCAAGAGTTTCGTTTGCTATTCCATATGCAAACTCCCTTTCAAACTCTCCTCGATCCTCCATTGCTTGATCTATGGCGTGTTGTTCTGACTCGTCCTCCCGTGTATTCGGCCGCTGACCTGCAGCTCTCACGCTGCTACCCGTCTTTCACCCGGACGTCCTCTACCTGGCCCTCCTCTCAATTCCTCTTCTCCCTTCGATTTTCGATCGTATCCTCTCCTCCGTTCTCTCGTTTCGGTGCCATTTCCTCCTCCACGACTTTCCCGCGACCTCATGCCGGCTCTTGAGGTGCCAGTGTCCGGGTTGTCTCTACACAGAGACAACCCCGGGAGCGATTCAACGGTTAAACCAACGCAGATCATGCGGCTAAACCTAGCTCAGAGCACCCTCGACGAACTGATCCAAACGCTACGGGACGACCAAACAGCTAGGGTCCGTTTAGGGAAACATCCCACTCTCTACTACGGATCCAAATCGCAACCGTTTCACTCTCATCCCGAGACTCACCGGTCTGAGATCTATAGCGGCAGCTCCAATGACAAAGAAAACTTATATTTTACTGGTGTCCTGAGCCATAGCTTGGAGGTTCAGAAAGCAAAAGAGGCTACTGCGGCCACAGACCAAGCATTAGCCAACCTCGAACAGAGTCTGAACGCCTTTGAGAGGGGGAAGGAATCGAAGAAGACCCATATAATTACTAGCATTGATGAGGTGAGGGCTCTTCGAGCAGGCGACAAAAGGCAGGCCGCTCTTTTAGCTCGGAAGTCCTCGAGTAAGGTGGAATTGGAAAAGGACCGGTTGCTGAAAAATGCAACCAATCGCTCGTTGTCGTCCAGCCCGGCTCTGGGTGTCTCTCGGTCTCCTACTTCTGTACCTCCCCTCACTCCTACCTCAGCACCGCTTTCCCAAACCAAAGATCGCGTTCGCCTCGACGCTCTTAAGGTTCCCTTCATTCACCTTCTCGCCGTCCGTGCCGTATCTGCCAAGTTCCTTGCTCGCCAGACTCGCTCGTCCATCGAAGACTGTACGGCTTTGGCTCGGAAATACGGTGCCGAGAACCGAATCAACCCGGAGAAGTTCGATCTCAAGGACAAAGCCTACAGAGAGTTGGATGTATGGAATTTTCCTTATCCGTCCCAGGAAGAGCGACAGGAAGCCATTGAGAATGCTATCTCGGCATTTGATCGCATGCGGATCTCCCGCACCGACAAGCTATGGCAGATGCTTCTTCCAAAGGAGGAGCGAGGGAAGGGGAAGTGTCTGTCACGGCTGAACTTGCGCACCGGCCCTGTTAAGAAGCCACTGACTCCTCGGATACAAGTACAAAACCCCGACGAGAGCGGCAAAGACGGCGACACGACTGGACCGGAAACCGATAGGGTCAATGGAAATGGCTTGACCCCCAAGGCACAGCCCACATCAGCTCCCCGGTCTGGTGCCAACGCACAAAAGAAGCGAGTCGGCAACTCTGTAACGAAGCAATTTACTGCGAAGGGCAAGAATACGACAAACAGTACCCTGACTGGGCGTGTCACTAAAAAGCCGGAACGGAAGCCAGTCCCCAAGCCGGATGGGAAGTTTAAATCAGCAGAATACGTTCATGATTCAGATGAAGATGACACAGACATACCAGATGCATCGGCATCGGAACAGCCTCTTCCAGAGAAAACTAAGCTACAGCCTAAAGCGCCACCCAAACAGGCCGAGTCTTCTCCTCGAGAGTCCCCCCATGTGCCGACACCCAAGGTAGACCAGTCAGAGCGCGCCCCATCCAAAGCCGAATCGTCGCCCCCAAATCCTCCAAAACCTACTACCTCATCAAAGAGGCCACCATCCTCCCGCCCTCCGGCCCAGAAATCTCCTCAGAAGCCGTCGCCTCTTGGCTCATCCCCCCCGACCAATGCTTCTGACCTACAGAGTCGCAGTCGTTCTTCGAGTCAGAACAATTCCTCCAGTTCTTCCTCATCGCCTTTGATTACTCAAATATCCAAACCAAACAAAGCTACGGGTGCCTCCAATGTTAAGAAGCAGGTGAAAACCAGTGGCATGGCCAAGGCAACTCCGGCGCTCAACCCCCTCAAGCGTAAGGCGGAACTCGACCGCCCTTCTGCAACTCCCGCCCAGGGACGTACAACAGGGGATTTGGAGCACAAGCGACGACGGGCGGTTAGCACATCGAGTGGTAGCACCGGAAGTGCTTCACCACCCCTTAGTCGGGAGATTCTTCTCCAGCAGCTGCGAGAGAAATCGCAGCGCTTTAAACACTACTATGCCAAGTACCGCACACTGCACGATACAATGGCAGCCCATTCAGATCCACCGAGGGCGGAGCTGGAGAAGTTACGGCGACAGCACTTTCGACTACAGCAGATGAAAGAGGAAATCTGGGATGAAGACCGGCGGCTTCGCGAAGGGCTCTGAACGACTACTCCATACGAGAAAAGAAAAAAAAAAGAAAGAAAGAAAGAAAGAAAGAAAGAAAGAAAGAAAGAAAGAAAAATCGATACAGAGAATGTGTTATTAATTTCCTATGTGACATTGTTAGATCTGGGTTGTTCACGGAACGGATCTCCCGTTTTTTACATTCTTGGATGTTTACGTTATTCCATCTCTTTTCCTTTATCGCATCAGAAATGTTCTAGCATGACGGGGCAATATTCCGAGTTTGCTTCGAGGCGTTTATCATGGTCTGTTTTCATATCACACCCTCATGTCTGGTGACTGCATTTTGCGTTTGTGATTGTCTTCCCAGTGTAGCAAAAAACACATGCATGTAATACAATACATAGAGATCTGTCATGAAGTAAGGCAATACTACATCGTCTGCAAGGAGGGCTCTCACGCAGCCTCCATGGAATTCAACGTATGATTTGGCGTCTAAGTTCATGCGCCAGTCCTTTTTCTCTCACAAGGTTGCCCTTCAGCCATCATTGGTACAACTGGTAGTTCGCATGTTCAGGTGTTTGCCTGACTGACTTAAAATCCCACTTCCCAGGAAACTTTAGTGATCCCCCACGATTTATTAGAGGGAGGATAATCTCTCCATGATTCCTTGGGAAAGCTTGAAGCCCCCACCCCCATTTGACGGATTTCCAATAAAGGCGAGCCTGACGAGGACGCCTCTTTACCCCGGATCAACCGTAATGATGAGCCCGCTAAGCTCCTCTGGTACTAGTCTCCACTGAACCAAGGCCCGCACGTGGCTTGCCGATTATTCGGAAATCCGTCACAATACCACTGTAATTACCGTAATTTCGTGACGCAGACGACGTCCGACGACGTCATTCTCCATGGTTAAATTCGGTCGCTAATCCCAACGGGGCTTAGGTCCGTTTCTTGCCCAGCGGTCTGGAAGGTGAACAGAAATCATTTGTCTTGGAAGTACTCCGTACTAAGGGTATGACTCTTGCAGATGCAAAGTCAAACAAAAGGAAGGGTTCTTTTTCAAAGCTGTCTGCAACAAGCATCTAGTCACCGGAAGTACTTTGATATCAATCACATATTAAATACGCAATGGCATCGTTCAAAGACGAGTCTTCAGCTTCAAAGCAACAAAGCCATTGCAGCCATGCTATTGCTGCCTCGACCTGATGGACAGTGGGCTAGAACCGGAAGAAACTAACTACGATAACAACCCGTGCAGGTTAAAAAAGAGGTAGAGACCAGAGAGCGGGGGAACCTGCATCATTGCGCAAAACGGTATAAAGGTTAAACTCTCATTGATGAGCAGGTGGGCCGCATTGGTTGATCAAACTCAATATTATTGAGCAGAAGCAATGCCCAACTTACATCGAGTTTGCTCGATGAGCCGTGATATCTCACCTGCCTGCACTTGAGGCGGCAACTTACTCAGGACTCTTTTACATCTTGGCCACGTTCCGTTTACAAATGGTGACTTACCTATGGCTGAGGAAAAAATTGCTTGCAGGCATATACTATGAGCCATGCTCGATTCATGAGCAGGCTAGTTGAGCTGTGGTGTATATCTATGGATCGCTCTGTCTTCGTTACAGTTAGTGTCGAACTTGAGTCCCCCCCCCCCCCAGTTAGTCAAAACGCAATTGCTGTCGACAAAAAGAAAAAACCTCTGGCTTGGGAGGGGAATTTGTACTCGAGCTTGTCTAATCTGTTAGTCGGCTCTCGATTGCCATTCTTACTCCGCTGGACGAAGGCTGTTCATTGACTTAGATGAAACCTTTTAGCCCATGACTCGGCCGGGTTCTATAGTTCACTCTTGGTACGACGTATATGGTATGAGCAACACTCGTCATAATGGGTCTTGAGCAGGGCTGCGCGATAGGCTTTCGCATTTGTATGGGGAAATGAACCCTTGGCGGATACCCTGCATGAAGTCTCGTGAGATGGAAGAAGGATTTAAGTAGAAAGTGCATGATATTTAATCAATGGCTATTCTTAACTGCACACACAAAGTGACTTGTTCAGGTCAATTCTTACCATTCTTTGTAGAAAGAACTACACCTTTATTTCATTGACTGTGAAAGGTTAGACTTGCACTTCCTTACCGATCTACATCCAACTCGATCTAGGCCACCAACAGTTTCGATAGAGTGGATCGATCTGCTTTTAGTTTGACCCAAGGCATCCATTGTAATTTGATTGTCTGTATAAACTCTTGTCATGTGTATACTACCTACTGTCTCAATTCAAGAAACATCAAATAAATGAATGGAGGACAAGAGGTGTTTTCAAGCACACAGGACACACGAAACTATGGTATCAGATTACGCAGGTATTCTTTCTCTATATCATACAGTAGGTGGATCATTTACAACAATGGGGTGAGTGAGTATGGAGACAAAGGAAACAAGAAAAGCAAACACAGGGAGTACGGCGAATATTAAAAGGATATGAGGTATAATGTGACAAGGGGGTAAGGAGACAAATGATAATGCATAATAATAACATGGTATAAGATACCAGAACCCCGCGACCAAAGCAGACCAGACCAGAATATCCCAGTTCCCAAAAAAAATAAAAAAAAAGATAAACCCCGTCCAACCTAGCCCTGAACCGTTCCCACCTCTCTATTTATTTATTTGTGTTCGTTCGAGTCATATCGCACATTAGGAGCAACAAATAGAGAGCGCAAGCAAAACACGGGAATCAAATCAGCTAAGCCCGGACTCCTTCCAGCGCGCTTACACCTTCAAACGGAATGCTAAGAGAATAACATCTCGGATATCCACAACGATGTATGACAAAGGAAAGCGAAACGAAAATCCAAGGGAGAAAAACAACATGCTGTTATGCAAGGCCTGTGATGAGATAACAAAGGAAAGGAATGCCAGACAAAGGAAAAGATATGCAGATGTCAAACTCGTCGTTTGAGTGAGGACACTGCGTAAGGTATACGGCTCTAAACCAGACCTCTATGTCCCAAATCAGAGGTCCTGCCGATCATTGAGACTCTAAACCGGTGTTGACCATGCACTCTCGCCAATCTTTGGCTTCATCTCGTAGTTCTCTGGTTCAGTGCTAGTGGGACGTCGGAGGGTGGAGTTGGGAAAGTACATGTGAGGGGGCATTGAGTTCGGGTATGCTGGACCATTAGGATCAGAATAGCCGAAATCGGTTGCGGAGCCTGGTGATGGGATGCTACCGTGGGACGGCGAAGCCCAACCTAAACTTGTCATGTGGGGACTCCCACTAACACTGTTGGGCCGATGGTCGTTGTTGGCAGGCGGCTCGAGAGGTTGAGGAGGGCCGTAACCTGACGGGTGAGAGGTCATCGACGGCCGGGTGTGTGGAGCACTACCAAAACTGGACAGAGATGGAGATGTTGCCGTTGGGGAAGCGCGAGGGCTGGCCTGCTGAAAGTCTCCGCGAACGTGAGGAGGAATAGAACCATTCCCCATGCTGTAGTATTCGCCAGACGAGCGAGGCATATTCAATGGAGGGAGCTCACCAACTGGTGAGATCGTAGGGTGGTGGGCAGGGGATGGGGTAGAATGAACAGAGCCATGTTCTGAATATATTCCCTCACCAGGGGCTCTCGCTCTCTCCTTATTTTGCCGCAGGTTGGCTTCAGTCTCTGCGGCAGCCTCTTCAATGGTACCGGTATGGTGGTTCTGATGGCGTGTCAAAGTCGTACGACGTGTGAAGGTCTTCTGACAATTGGCATAGGGGCATTTATAGGGGCGTTTACCGGAATGTATCCGGCGGTGTCTAGCTAAAGAGGATGAATCGCTGAAAGGCTATATCCGTGATGTTAGATCTTGATCAATGGCCCTTGCCAAATGGAAAACAGCGACACATACCTTTCCACATCTCTCGCACATGTGCGGCTTCTCGCCGGTATGGACACGGGAATGCACGGTCAAGGCAGAGCGCTGGATGAACTGTTTACCACATCCTGGCCAATCACAAGCGTGTGGTCTAATACCAGAGTGTATCCGTTCTACACTTTGTCAGTTTACGGAACATTGTAGTGCCTTTTGATATAGTCTTACCATGTCTCGCCAGATCGCTGCGTCGAGCGAACCCCTTACTGCAGGTGCCACAGTGGAATGTTTTGGGTGGAGGATCTGTCCTGCCCTGAGGAGCACCACCGTTCGGCATTGGAGGAGCACTTGTATATCCCCCTGGCACATAAGGATTTTGCAAAAGTGGTAGCGCGGAGTTTGGGTGTGTCTGCGGTTGGTATCGCATATCCGGATGCATATTCGGCATTTGGCCGAGTGGCGCGTGAGGAGGGTAGGCAAGTACTGGCTGGTCACCAGCCTCTGAGACTCCGGGCTCCGGCTTCATCTTCGGAGACGATGTATCAAGATGAGAGTTCTGTATAAATTGCTGATGATCGAATTCTGCGGCGACCATGGCTGCAGAACCTTTTCTGTTCAAGATAGTTGTGATGTCCATGACCCGACCCAGCGGGGAGCTGAGGGACGGTAGTCAAGGACAAAGCAAAGCTGCCCTGCGGTATCCTCTAAAATGTAGCCGTAGGATGATCTCCACGGCGTACCTTCCAGTCTCAAGGCAATTCGATCCCACCGAATCGTGAGATCAGCCACTGACAGGTGCGGACGGTGCGACACGCGTGATGTAATTCACGGTAGGCTGTGGTGCAGCTGTGGGTTGCGTACGGCGTAAGTGCCAGACGATATAACTATACAAGACAAGGTCGAGGTTAGCTTCATCGTTTCGAGAGTGAATTCAACGAGGTTGATCCGGAAGCGTTTCCGAAAGTGAAGACGCTTGCGCCAGAAAAAAACAGGCAATAAAATCGTAGACTCACCTCGTTGGGTCTGCAGAAAATTTTACCTCCGTGGGCGAGGTTTCCAAAGTTTCGCAACCAAGAATGTGAGCAACGAAGGCAGGGGTAACTTCGGGCTCTGATATAGTTTCAATCCCGAAACATAAACAATCGCAGGACAGTTTCACTTCTATCAGAGGACCGATCTTCTAAAAAAAAAAAAAAAAAAAAAAAAAATTTCGATATTCCTGCCGGACTTCGGGGCGTAATGTTCACAGCAGTCTCCACAAATTGGTTCCAGAAATTCCAGGCGGACCGATACACGATGTAAGCCTCGTCGGACGGCCGCAGGAAGATAAATTTTCTGAGGTAATAGCGGGTGCTACTCGACAGGGAAATCGAAATCTCGACCAGATTATTGAGCTTTCAAAAATCGCAAGACCACACCAATCACTGGGACAAGTTCCACCGCCACGCGACCTCGGAGATTGTCAAGAGGAATATCCGGATATATGGGGAAAAATCGCCAACGGGGTAATTCCAACGTTTCTAGTCACTTGTTTTATGTACTCTTCAAAAGTAGGGTGCGTTCTCAAAGGGGCGCAAGAGCGATATATTCGCGACGGGGAACGAAGGCACTCGGCGTGTCCTATTGACCAGGTACAACCATGTTAGCAAGTTTCGCTTTGAACGAGCGATCGTTTGGTGTCAGGCTCCTGTTATTGAGTGCGAAACTACAACTCCTCTTCTGCTGAAATGTGGATGGGTTCTGAGTAGTCCGATAAACATGCTCACTCAACGACAAAAGCCATAGGTGGGATTTCCGAACTCTCTTGAATCTCCGCACCGAGCCAGCGAGGAAGCGATTATACATATTCACCGGGCACGAAAAGGTGGGAAAGTGTAAGGCATCATTCAACTGGGCCATCGGGGCCAACCAGCGGGGAAACTCCGGTGCAAGAGACGAACTTCATGTGTATGACGAAAACACTTACAGAAAGGTGTCGTTGAGGAAGGATGCGCTATTGGGACGAAAGACTTCTCGACACAGTTGGAGGAGACAGCGCGTGGAATTCGAGTGCGAATCGAAAAATTTGGGGTTGAAGTTTGGCGGCTCGATTGGGCTTCCAATGGCGGAGGGGGTGGAAAACAGTAGATGAACGCTCCGGTTGGATAACGCCTCACGGACTTTATTTAAACAGAGGGGGAGGGGGAAGAAGAGAATAAGAAGAGATCGAGAAGTAGTTTATACCCCTTATCCAGTCGGATGAGACGAAATAAAAAAGAGACAAATTAAAAAAGAAAAAAAAAAGGATGCGCGAGAAAAGAAAATAGAAAATTAAAAAAATTAAAAAAAAAAAAAGGATGATGATGATATTGAGGGAATAAAAAAAAAAGTTGTTCGGAGGTTTTGGAGAAGGTGACGGGAGATGAAGTAAGTAAAATGACAGTCTCGGTATTATTGGTATTAAGGTAGATATTATGTCGTAGTAAAGGATTCAAAAACCTTAACGGTTCCCAAACAAAAAAAAAAACAAACAGAAACAAGTATTTGAAGTCACTTTTTCCACTGGCTTCTCTGGCAGAAGGAAAAGGGATTCCTTTCCAAAGCCACACCGTACGACTGGTGCCTCTTTTATTATGGTTCGGGTAAGTTGGCACGAAATTAAGTGGTATTATTATTAGTAGTATGATTATTATTATGATTATATTTTTATTTTATTATTCTTAGACTTATTACTGACTACTAGTTCAGGACTTGGTGGCCTAGTGTACGGAGACTACTACAGCTTCGCACGTTTCCACTAAAACCCCCAAGTGGCTCCAGTCGAACCCGGCCGAACGAAAGCTCGAAGGTCACCTTCAGGCTTCAGCGCGCTTCCGGCTCCACAACGTGGCTTTCCCCGTCTCACTGGCCGTGCGAGTATCGCTCTTGGAGGTGGATACGGCTTGGTGCCGATCTGAATGAATAATAATTTATTCTATTTCTGCTCCCGAGCATGCGTACGGAGTACGGTAGATACGTCCCCTCAGTGATGCTGAAGAACGACGCCTATTTATCTGGTTTGGGCGAAGATCCTCAAGGCATTATCACAGCTTTCATACTGCATAATGCACGAAGGCTGGGGACCAATCATAACAGGACAGGAAGCCATCGCCAGGAACCAACCGAGATGAAAAGCGCGTGCCCCCTTTAGAAGCTTACTTTTTTTTTCCCTTTCCTTACCCTACCCCAGAGCCTTTCAAGGGGTCCATAATCGTTCGATTCCAAAAACCAAAAAGTTAGCCCAGCTCTTAGGAGTGACCAGTGTGTGCTGTCATGCACCTCGTAACTATAGTGCGACCATTACCTGCAAAGACCTGCAGACTTCGCACCTATCACATTACGAGAGCGTCAGGATCGTCAGTGCATATCTCCTACAGCGTGGTGTTGCTCTATACAATTCCTTTCAAGGAGACTACCGTTGGAAAATCCTTCCGAATCGGTCGGGACACGGGAATCGAATCGACGGTAGAAAAAGAAAAGGAAAAGAAAATCCTAATAATTAGGACAGAAAATAGGGCAGCCAACATCGGTCGACAAGTGCCCCTCCTTCCTCACCCTCTACTTTCTTTCTCTTGGCGAAATTTCAGGGCGGGAGGTCCTTCACTCACTTAGATCATAATACCTGATATGACCAATAAACATCATGGCTAGCCCCAACCGAGGAGACCCCCTTTTGAAGGGACGTCGAACATGGGCTGAGATTAGAACGGCCGATGGGAAAGTTAATTTCCTTCTAGAAAGGTTCGAATAATGGGGAATCGGATGTGATCCTTGGCTTTGGCGAGGGAACTTTGACCCACGCAAGGTCCGGATATGGAGTACAGAAGTTCCGTATCACATTTTTGAACGGTATGTATAATGTACATGACCACATGTACGGATGTCCTGAACGCACCTATAATGACAATGCCTGCAGGGACAATACGGCCTCGGTCCTGGGGAAAAGGGGAAAACAAAAATTAAAAACAAACAAAATAAAATAAATTAAATTAAAAATAAAACTGTTGCCCAAACACGCTGCATGTCACATCTGTCTGCATGTTATCACATCACCTCCAGCGCGAACAGAATAACCGACAGGGATTGGGAAGTCGGAATGATTACGAAGGGAGGACGGGAATGCACCGCTGTGGGGACATTTGGTGCGGGTAACGCACTACACACTTACCGCCTAGTCCCATCTCGCCTTAGTCAGGCTGCAACTAGTCAGCTTAGTGCTGCTAGTGTACGGACCTGACGGAGGAGGCTGCGACAGTGGTTCCCACGCTCTCAGGATTTTTGGGACTCATCATCTTACGGCAACTTCTCCTTTTTCTGCAGAGAGGGGGTCCACAGCCACCGCGCTAACGGGATCCTGCCTGCGAGTTACAACTGTTCGTTTGCCTGCCAAGCGAATCCGGTATTCCAGAGACCTTCTAGAAAGTTTTGGAACGACGATGGAAGCCTTCTAAAGCGTCCATCGCATGTGCCGTTGCGGCTGCGTCACGCCGTAACCCACTCTGACACTTGGTCTGAGACGTGATGGGTGGTCAGGTCCCCTGGTGCCTGGGGCGTGTCACGGTCATTTGCCCACCACCCTCTCTCTCGCCATGGTGGCCTTTTTTAACCAGATGCGAAACCGAACAAGAAACATTGGTCCCATCCTCGCTTCAAGTAAAAGAGGTGTCCTCTTTTATTTTTCTTTCCTTTTCTCTTTTCTGTTTTGCATTTTCATCCCTCTCGGTAGCGAGTTCATATGGCTCCTATATTGATTGCGTTGAGACCATCGACGTCAACGATTGACATTAAGTCATCGTCATATCATAAGTTTCACTGCAGAAGTCCGTGTTGGTTGTGAATCAATGATTCAGCGGGACCCACGTCCCCTTTTTACCCTGGGTCTTCTTTCAAAATTATTGGTCCAATATGTAGGGCGACGCCAGCGGCCAGAGTCAGGGGCGCTCGGGGTCCCGAGGTGTGGCTGGAGGCTACAGGGACGGATGGACGCATGACGCTCGTCCATAGTTTCTGGGTACGGAGTTTATTGAAATCGCAAAGAATGACTTGGGTTATGATTGGACAAATGGTATTCTGCTCATTAGCAACGGGCTGTTTGGCCGGTTTCAAATCTGCCTCTAGTGGTTTTTCCTGGGCAAGAATAAGGAGGGATTTTTGCTTTTTCCTTTTTAAAGCCACGGACGGGGCTGGGATAACCGTCGACGGGCCTGCAATGTATAGATTACACAGGGCGATCATCTCCCATAGTTCACTGTGCCCTCCAACGTCGTCATGGTCAGTGGTACGGTCACCGAGTCCGGGATCTGCTCCATTTGTTTGGGTCATACTGGAAACGTAAGCACATCACGTGATGACTATATAGGTCACAAGCACCTTGGGGAACATCTTTCTAGAACCGACCGGGAAGATGCATGTCAGCCCTGGGGAAGACGCTGGTAGGTAGGTTCATGCATTGGATTTGATCAGACAATGGCCAAGGAGCCGGGACTCTGGTTACCGCGGCCTCATCCATGTTTCAGCGCCAGCGAAGGTTCAGCCACATTATATATATCCGTGCGTGGTACAGCAGGACTGGGGTTTGGTTAGCTGGCACCAAAGACATGAATGAAATCCTTATGAGATGATTCTTGTTCCACTCAAACCTTCTCAAACAAATGCTGTACCTAGACATGCAAGAGAAGTCCACCACATGCCGAACAGGGAGAATAGACTTTAAGGCGACAACGCCATCCCCTAACGAAACACCCCTAAAAGCACCCTGACAGGAGAAAAATAAAAATAAAAAAAAAACCACTCACCCACAGTACGACTAAGCAGTCAGTAGTCCAAAGCCCACAGAATACTAGCTCAATTTGTAGTACAACGGCCCTACGGAGTACTAGTATCTACATACGTAAGTCGTTAATGCAAGGAACGCTCCCAACAACTAGTCCACGATCCACCCTCTCCCGCTTACCTCACCGACCAGCAAAACATGCTCCCGAACGAGATGGATGATCTTCCCGGAGATGTGGGTTATGTTTCCGTAGGACAGACAAGCCAGACCAGAGCTGCCCAGACCGACAAATTGACTCGAGCCATGGGGCGCAGATGACCGGACACGGAATGTTTCTGGAAGGGCCGTAGAACTATCGAGTGGGCACTGAGGGCCCACCGGGTGGATTAGAGGGATGCGATGGATGCACCATCCGGCCAGTCCGTCAGTTAGTTAGCTCGATACGGTACGACCACCTCCTCCCTAGCTTGGAATGAACGGCGGCAGGTTTCCGTTGGAGATGGCCCCCCTTTTAGTAGGGGTTTTGAGGCTTGATTGAGTCGGTGAGTGGTAACCGTATTAGGTTCCTGTTTTTTTGGGGCAACTCGTCACGAGGAACCAGATGGAGAGCAAGACTAACTGATACTGATGGGTAATGAGTACATCCTATCAATGATTTCGTCCCTGGAGCTTGTAGTCAGTCGTGTGGTAGAGCCCAAGTATGGGATCGGGATGTGTGTTATGTGCAGCTAAATGTATGTAGTAGCTGTACTCCGGAGGGCTCGAGCAAGTAAACAATGAGAAAGGGATGACATAAGTTCTTGGCATGTTTGTTCGCAATGCCAACATCACACTCGCGATAGCAGCTCAGGGCTTCAATGTCCAATTCTCGGCTTGTCTTATCACCCAGAGATCGAAGAGCGCAGCAATGTCAACCAATTGATGATGCGCCTCTCTATAAAACCCGCGTATGCACTATACCATGCCCTTTCCCAGTCTAATACAATATCTAACTGTGTAGCAGCTCGTATATCCTCAAAAAGCCAATGCACCGTTGATCACCACCGACATCGCAACGAAATTCTCATTTGAAATCAAAAAGGGAAAAGCAAAAGCAAATCTCAACCAACTCAATCCAAAATGGCCAATATCCGACCTACCCTCCGCAAGGCTACCTCTCTCCTCCGCTATCTCAACTCCCCTCACCGAGCGCACTCCACATCCGTCTCCGCCGATGAACTATCTCACTTCTCCTCCCTCGCCAGCAGCTGGTGGGATCCCATGGGCCCCAGCCGGGTCCTGCATCTCATGAACCCCCTCCGCCACGACTTCATCGCATCCTGTCTGTTCGACAGCCTCCCACCGCCACGCGCCAGCGCACCCGAAACCTCCACCCCAGTCAACAACCTCCGCTATCTCGACGTCGGCTGCGGCGGTGGCATCTTCGCCGAATCCCTGGCCCGCACGATTCCCACGACCGCAAACAGCCCCTCCCAAACAGTCACGCAGGCAGCCTCCATAACCGCCATCGACCCAACCTCAGCGCTCATCAAGATCGCCCGCGATCACGCGCGCACCGATCCCAAAGTCGAAGCGCACCTCCGCGACGGCAAATTCACCTACAAGAACTGCACGCTGGAGGACGTCGTCGCATCACTGCGCGAGACGCCCGAGGATGAGAAGTTTGACATAGTCACCCTCTTTGAGGTCATCGAGCATGTCGACTCCAATGCCGCTTCCTCGCCGCTTGCCTTTTTGACGAATTGTCTTCGGGTGCTTCGTCCTGGTGGATGGCTGGTTGGGTCGACTATTGCGCGCACTTTACCCTCGTTTCTCGTCAACCAGGTCATTGCTGAGGCGCCATGGCCGATTGGTGTTGTGCCGAAGGGGACGCACGAGTGGAGCAAGTTTGTTAATCCTGATGAGCTGCATGCCTGGGCCCAGGAGGGTCTGATGCGGAGTCAGGATGGAGTGGCGCTGCGTGCTGGAGGTGATGCGTTGCAAGGTATGAGGTGGAAGTGCTCTGGAGTGATGTACTTCCCCGGTATTGGCTGGAAGTTGGTTCCTGGATCAGAGAATTGGGGGAACTATTTCTGGGCTATCAGGAAGGGCCTTTGAGTGACTTGATCTGTGCCCTGTTTACCTAGGATGAATGTTCTAGTTCGGTGTATCTAGGGCTTGTAAAACAGTATTATTGTGTGTATATATAAAAAATGTAGATTACAGATAGACCAAGCAAATGAACGAGCTACATGAGTTAGACTGTGGTATGAACATTCGTTACTGCTCGTAAATTAGGCGAAAATACGCCATAATAGGCCCGTGCCGCATCTACCTTAGTAGGAATCGGAGACTGGGATGAAACGACCAATCTTCCGGTGCACGTGCATTTCTCGAGTGCACGAGTGTTTTGTACATGGTGTGTATCCCATGGAACTGCTTGTGTCCAGTTTAGTTTCTGCATAGTCCAAGCTGGCGGGAATTTGAGCAGCAATAAGATCAATGAATTGAACAGAGTGCTCCACAACACGCCAGGAATTTCCTTAAAGGGGTCCACATACGAAGTAGGTGGGCTGAGCCCAATATTCATGCTGTTCGGGTGTGGGCAGGGCGTGAGAACGGGTTGGTTAGAGCCGATACATTTACGCCTCGGGCGATTATCTCCGTCCCTTGCCCTTGCCTTTCTTCTTGTTAGTTTGGGGCTCAGGAACACTAACAGTACCCTGGACGATATCCTCGCTTTCATTCTTCAGTCGTTCAGAGCCGCTGATAAAGAACGTGAGGTCTCTGTTTTGCTCGGTCAAGTCTGCATTCGCCACTTTGAGACTTTCCACTTCGGAGGTTAGGTGTTCAATGCGCTGCATCAAACTTTCATTCATAGTTTTCTCTTCCCGCCACTCCTTTTCCATCTTGCGCGCCATCGCCTCGAACTTCTCAGCACGTTTCTCGGCACGGGACTTGTCTCGCTCGAGGTTGGGTAACGTCTCATTTTCCAGTTTATCGTATTGCTTGTGTAATGAGCGAAAGTTTGCGGTGGCTTTCTCAGCTGCTTCCTGCGCCGAGGCCGCGGCTGCGCTGGCCTGTGATGCCTTGTCAACAGCTCGCTCGACGATTTCCTCAAAATAAGCTCGTTGACTCTCAAGCTGGCTTGTGAGAAGATGGGTGTACTCCACGCTCATATTTTCTAGCTTTTCCCGGGGTACCGCATCTGTCCAGTCCGGCGGGTCGAGGGCACTGTTATCCGCAGCCGGGAGCTCTACAAGTTTGCCGTCGGTCTTGCTTTGTATGATGCGGTGAACATATGCGTCACCCACATAGTCCCAGACACGTTGCGTAGCAAGGTCCATAGCAAACGCGTGGGAGGTTTCTTTGTAGTGATCAAAAGCATGCGCACCATCGTAGCGACCGCAACCGACAACCCCGCAGATCAAGCAAATCCAAAGGTTGATATCGGAATGGCACACGCTGCATTCAGCCGGTTCATCTTCGTAGAGTGCGCCCTGGCTGCTCCTGCGGAACTCGTCTTGTGTGTAGCGACAGACGGGACACCCACTACCCTTCCACTTCTGCAGACATGTACAGTGAAAAACATGTTGACAGATGATCGTAAGCAGGCCAGTGGTCTCATCCATGCGCTCTAGACAGACAGGGCATGTTGGCAACTCGACGAGGGCCGGTGTGGGAGGTGCTAGAGGTCTCATAGATAGTGTTGCCGATGGTATGGAGCTGGATTGTCCTGTAGAGGATATGGTTGCACGTTGGGGACTGGTCGCAGAATGAGATAAGAGGGAGTTCTGATGAGTGGCCGTACCCCCGTGCTGTGCTTGTGAATCTACGACTTGAACCTCTACTGTTTTCACGAAAACGACATGGCATGTTTCAGGCTTTTTGAGAGAACCATAAGAAATCAGTATCAAGATATGCAACTTTTTATCTGGGAAATATGACAAGAAGGTTACCGGGGGAGTAAGACTTACCTCCATGCTATTGAAGACTTTCCCATTCCATTCTTTCTGCCACTCCTTGGCCTTCTTCCCACTGCGAAATTTTAACAGAACCATATACCGATTGGCTCTGGAGGTCCTGATCATCCGAAAATGGCTCACGTCATCCATGCTTGCCTCGCCAACAAATCCCAGAAAATCTGAGGGGGACATATATGACGGAACGGCGAGTATACACAAAGTCGTGCAGTCATCGTCGGGATACGAGAGGGAAGTTTGTTCCTCTACATGTACGTCCTGGCGTGCGTTAGAGCCCCCGCCCAGTTCATCGTATGGTTGTCTTGCAGCAGCGGACCCTTTTAGGTACGAAGGGTAATCCTCTTCAACTAGATACGGCGTCTCCTGTGCATCTCGGTACAAATGCACAATTCCCCAGACACTATCAGAGATTTGCTGATCGAGCGGTATATATTTGCCTCTCGTACGTAGACCTCCGAGAATATCTGTGCCGATCCCCGTTGCAACGAGGTTATCCCTAGGATCACTTCGTCTACCAGCCCGCTTCGGGGTTATTGCTTCCTGGTCCGAAGGTATCATATCAATACACTCGACTGAAAGTTTATCCAATCTTGGGTCCTTATCAAAATCGAGGGCGCTGGTCGGCGATTTCGTATTCAGGTGAGGGGTAGTGGGATGTACAGTCGGAGCCACGGAATTCGAGCTGCAAGGGTCACTGGAAAAAAGCGTCGAAGAGCTTGAGAATTGTCCGTTCGAATGAAAGCGGGCTGAGCGTCGCGATCGCTTTTGAAATGGCTGTAAAGCTTCACATATGGAGTCAAAGGATAGGGAAGTTGGAGATTGATCGTCTGCACTATGGAAGGCGCCTCTGGGGCCAGATGAAGGGCGCGCAAATAAGTCAATCGCAAGGTGGTAGAAATATGAGGGCATCCCGACCGATGCTCATATCGCTGGGGTTTTGCGACAAAGAGATTCAAACTCTTGACTTGTTTGTCTATACCATTCACTGCATAGGTAGCTTGAGTTCCATCCCGCTTTCGGCGAGCCGACTGTCACGTGTGATAGGGAGCCGTGGCAAATTGGATGCGATAACAGCTGTGCGATCAACGACACAACGAGAGACCACTGAACTTCAACTTCTTTCGCAATCTGAGATACCTACAATAAGTTTATGCGCATATAAACACAAACAAAGACAGGGAGACTACGATATACAGACACTAGAAGACACCGTTCTATACCAAAATGCGTAGCAGAATATACCGATCAGAATCGGTCGTTAATCATTGTAATGAAGGATCGTAGATACTAAGGACTGAACTATGTAATGCACCACAACCCTTGTGCAGTGATACAGAAAGCAGTATGCTGTTGAAACATATCATAAAAGCCTGAAACCAACCGAACGCCATGCAAGGCGACTCAACCCAGTTGAGTCGCGATAGCAGAAAATCAAACAAGACATTAATTTCCACCACGGAGACGCAGGACCAGATGTAAGGTGCTCTCCTTCTGGATGTTGTAGTCGGAGAGCGTGCGTCCATCCTCTAGCTGCTTACCAGCAAAGATAAGACGTTGCTGGTCCGGGGGGATACCTTCCTTGTCTTGAATCTTGGACTTGACGTTATCGATAGTGTCCGAGCTCTCAACTTCCAAAGTGATGGTCTTGCCAGTGAGTGTCTTGACAAAGATCTGCATACCACCACGAAGACGCAGGACCAAGTGCAATGTGGACTCCTTTTGGATGTTGTAGTCAGACAGGGTGCGACCATCTTCAAGCTGCTTGCCGGCAAAAATGAGACGCTGCTGGTCAGGGGGGATTCCCTCCTTATCTTGAATCTTTGACTTCACATTGTCGATTGTGTCGGATGATTCAACCTCCAGTGTGATTGTCTTTCCAGTGAGAGTCTTGACGAAAATCTGCATACCACCACGCAAGCGCAGAACCAAGTGAAGAGTGGATTCCTTCTGAATATTGTAGTCGGACAGAGTGCGGCCGTCCTCCAGTTGCTTACCAGCGAAGATCAAACGTTGCTGGTCGGGAGGAATGCCTTCCTTGTCCTGGATCTTGCTCTTGACGTTGTCGATGGTATCGCTCGACTCGACCTCAAGGGTGATAGTCTTTCCTGTGAGAGTCTTCACGACTATAGATGAATCAGTAAGCTGACAACTTGATATTGTTGCAAGTGGCAAACAGGACAGTAGAGAACTTACAGATCTGCATTCCACCACGCAGACGAAGAACAAGGTGAAGGGTGGACTCCTTCTGGATATTATAGTCGGATAGGGTACGGCCATCCTCAAGCTGCTTTCCAGCGAAGATCAAGCGCTGCTGGTCAGGAGGAATGCCCTCCTTGTCCTGAATCTTGCTCTTGACATTGTCGATAGTGTCGCTCGACTCAACCTCCAAAGTGATGGTCTTGCCGGTAACTAGAGACGAAGAAGATGTTAGAAGATGCCAAGTGGCGCTAGACTGGGGATGGGAGTCAGGTATACTCACGAGTCTTGACGAAGATCTGCATGATGACGACGGTGAAAGTGTTTCAGTGGTATAGAAGGCAGTAAGGAGTATTCTAGGAAGCGTTGGGAGGAAGGTAGGTGGACAACAGCCGCAGTGACTGAGAGGATGATGAAGGATGAAGAAGTTAGAAGGCGAAAAGGAGAAAGAGCAGTTTAAGTAGGTGGTCAGGAGAGATGAGGGGAGAGGCAACGGAGGCGAAGCGCCTTAGTCAGTCAGGGTCGGTCAGTGATAGGTCGATAACGTGATGTAAGGACGGACCATGGCGGTCAATTCACTCTTAAATGGATAAGCGCCGGTTGAACCTTAAGATTCTGGCATCCCCTGGCACATTCTTCTCCTCTTCCGGCCAGTCAGAGGGCGATCCTTTGTTGAATTTGGGGAAACTGCTAGAAGTGTTCTGGCGGATGACTCAGTCGACTCGCTATCGACTCCTACTTGTTGGCTTTTACCTGCGCTTATGGTACGGCGAGAGTGTAAAGATTACTACTGGGTACAGAGTTTTCACTAGAATGGTGGCTGAGAACGACGAAACCGAAAGAATTGTGTCATCCATACCTTGGGGAAGAGTCATTATCAGTTTAAGGATGGAGTAGGGACAATTCCGTCCGTACCCGCCACTGACGCCACCAGTCGGCATCTTCAACGGAAACCTTCCATTTTTTTTGCCTCTGTTTACCGATAACAGGAACCAAATCTATGTCGAAAATTTATTGTGTTTGTGGTAACCGCTAGCCTATTTTCTTCGGGGGTGGTGTCCTAGACAGATGATTAACTGCTGCGTCCTGGCTCCTGCATCCTACGCGGTGTTGTTGCAAGTAGCGATGACGTGTGAACTCCGGGCTTATCGCGCAAAGAGGGGGCAGTGGACACTTTTAGTAGCCTAATAGCTGGGTCGCTGAGACGGCCCCGGCCAGCGCTAACGGCAGGAGGGTCAGGTGATCGACCTTGCGTATCCGGTACTTCTCCACTCCTGAATAGGCAGGTCCTAGAATGATTAACTAATCACTGAGCCTAACCAACTCACCTGCAACCACCTATATTACTGAGAGAACTGACTCGGACAAGCAGGATAGCAACCCTACTTGCTTGGTCTTATTTGTCATTCCTGAGCTAACCGATACAATGGCTATTTGTTTATATCTATATATAGTTAAGCGCCGTTCTATGCACTGTTTTCACGGATCATATTATCCGGAGGCATCTACGACTATGTGCTATTTAAATGGTGAGCTCCTGAATATAGCCTCAACGAGTGATTGAACCGCTCCCCTGCAGCTGAATAATCTGGAACAAGAGATTTGCGGCCTGAAAAACAGTCATCAATATCGAAAAGGTTAGTACTGGTTGCCTGAACTTCATGCTGGCCGTCGGGCACCCCATTTGGGACTAGTAGGCTTATGGGGGCAGTGGACATAGATTAAAAGATAAGTAGTTGTATATGCTCATTCAGATAGAAATTACTTCCACAGTGCAAATCACGCCGAATAAATAGCAATATAGCTCAAGGTGTTTAGGGCTCAGCGTAAGATACTAACATTATACTTGAGACTGGTAAGAACTCAACGTTCTGCCTCATTTCAATCATTGCTATGTTTAGTTTATACTAATATCAACCCGAGCAGAAGCCTCGTAACTGTGTTAAGCCATGGATGACATGAAATATGAGTTGTCTGATATGGACAAAATCGGCATCACGAAGACGGTGAAAGTCTTATTATTCTATGAGCTCCAACCCACCATTGATCCAGACAAATTGATCACTTCCCTGGCGGAAGGCGTAAAGAACGCGACCAGCCAACTACCCTTCATGGCCGGGAACCTGGAGTTCAACGAGCATGGCAAACTCTGCATTGTGGTATCACCGAGAAGCCAGGTCAAACTCAACATTCGCCGGTTCGAGTCCAAGGAACAAAAGTCACTTTCTGCCCTAGTCCAAGACTCATTCTCTCCAGATAATGTGGACTTCACTGAGTTTTTACCGGAGGAACCGACGGCCCCAAAGCAGGTCTGCGCACTTCAAATAAGCCTTGTGAAGGGTGGTCTGGTTCTAGGATTGTGGATGAATCACGCGGCTGGGGACTGGTCTTCGATTGATACATTCGTGTCTCTTATTTGTCAAAGCTGCAAGGCACATCGGGAAGGGCTGAGTATGCCTACCTACACCATAAATCTCAACAGAGCTCCATACAATGCGCCAGAGACCGGCTCAACCTTCTCCAGAGAGGAGCATCTGGAAAAGCTCCCAATGTTCTACGTCATGGAGAAGAGTCAATTCAAACTAAAGCCACCACCTGCCTTCCGATCAAGCATATACAGAATCTCTGAGCCATCCATCCAACAGCTCAAAGCGCGGTGCACCCCACATCTGACCGAGGTAGACTATATAACCTCATATGACTGCATATCTGCCCTTACCTGGACGTCAATTACACGTGCACGGCTCAACCTGCACCCAGAAAAATCCTCCTCGCCATCCCGCTTTGTCCACCCCATTGATGTCCGCACTCGCGATCCAGAGAAGAAAACTTCTGAACGCTACTTTGGCAACGCCGTCGTCGGGTCCCAAGCAGGTCCTATCACTGCCGAAGCCCTAGTATCAGATGGTGATCGTGGTATCGCAGCTGCAGCTACCCTAATCCGTCAATCTATAAACTCCATCAGCCTATCCACAATCAGCCACATGACCTCTCTCATGAAGTCACTCACTCCAGCGGAGACACTAGGCTCCCGAGCAGATTTCAATGACGTGGATGTGTTCATGAATACATGGTACTCGGGGAATGCAGAAAGGTACGATATTGGGGATGATTCGAGACCTGTTGCATTTCGAGTTCCTTCAAGCCTTCCCTCAGCTTGCGCGGTAATCTTGCCGAATCTTTCGAGCGGAGCAACGAGAGTCTTTGAGGTCTTTGTGCAGGTCGAGGTCGAGGAGCATGAGATACTAAGGAAGGACCCGGAGTTTTTAAAGTATTTCGAGGTTGTTGTGTGACGGGAAGTGCTTATTTGCCTGATAGAAGGGCCTGTTCCATCCTTATGGTGGCATAGCGTCTTCTATTCTCGATGTAAATCGGAATATTAAGCAACATTCTGATGAATGGACATTGCATTACGTAGTAGCTACTAGAATATGGTATTCCAACGAAGCCCTTTTAGTAGCACATATCAGGATCGCTCGTCTTACCCTAGTTATTGTGGATATTTTCTCTCCTACTTGTACTATGTAGGTGGGAAACACTGCACGAGGCTCGTGACCTCTGGAGCAGTCTCAGTACACTGATCTCATTCGGTCCCACCTGATGTCAACCTAGACTAAACTCGCCTGTATACCCACAAAGCTACCAGGGCCAGATGAAGTGGTGCCGTGGGCTTCAATCTACCAAGATAGCAAAGCCTGTTGGGGGCTATCTAGACGAATCATGATTGGCCACTTCGTCTTGACAACAATGAGGCTGTGCAAGCCACTACAAGTGCCACTACGACTGTGTAGATGCTAGATGGTAGCTACCGATTTCGGTGAAACTCACGGAACAGAATACACGCGGAGACAAAACCTAGCCATGACAACAGCCGTGGGTGCTTTCCCGTACCTGAATCATGATGATTCACTCACCAAGAGCAGACTTCTTAATGGCATCACGCGTACAACTGCTTCATCTGCCCACGGAGATCCTGATAGGGATTTTAGCAGCGGTCCCATCGCGTGCCTCCCTTGCGAATCTCGCGCGGACATGCCGACGTCTTCAGACGCTGGTGGAGCCTTATCTCTACCGGTCTGTCTATCTGGGCAACCATGACGGAGAAAGCTTCACGTATGCCATAGACCGTAAGGCGGTCCGCGCAGAGTACATACAAGAGCTTGTGATACATTATCACTATATTGACGACATTCCAAATGAGGACGAGTACTATCCAATCCTCGTGGAGAGCCTGGTACCGACAATCAGCCGCCTGGTCAGCCTGAGACGGCTTGTCGTCAAGGGCCTGGAATATGATACACAGAGATCTTATGATGAACCGGAATTTGGGCCGGGACCAAGACTCGACGCTCTGTCTATGATCTGGTCCTGGCTCTTCCAGCGATCAGCCCAGTCGATGTCAGGCATTCTGCCTTCCTTAACAACATGTCTGCTACTCCATGCTCCACTTACCCTACTCTGTACATACACGCACTAACAGTCCCAAGGCGAGCTGATTATGAACGACCTGACTCGCACACCTCTCCAGCATACAGCAAGTGATGTTTGGTGCTTTTCCTCGCGCGAGACTGTCCTGCTTCATCCCAAGCTCCAGAAGCTGAGTATAGTAGCAGCCCTGATCTACTACCTAGACCCAGAGACACTGAGTTATACCAAGAAGCCCTGGTTTAGCCCAACATCACTGGAAACCCTGACCCTGCTCTGCTGTGACGTATCGAGTCATGGTCTCCACGACATGCTCAAGTTCCCCAAAGCTCTCAAAAACTTCACCCTGAAGGGATCCCCATGGACGAGCCTACCGAACCACTTCCCCATAGACCGAGGCGCGATCGTGAACGCACTAAAAGCGCAAGCACATTCACTCCTCAACCTCGAACTAGACTTCTACCTGCACACGAACTGCCCGGCCCTCGACCTCCGCGACTTCACGAGTCTCGAACAGCTCACCATTGACCCGAAGGTCCTAAGAGGCGACGACGATGATGATGATGATGATGCTGGGCAGAGCCCCGAGGCCCTCCGCCAATATTGTCATCTTCCCCCGAGTCTCCGATCCCTGCGTTTCCGGGAGTATAGAGAACGGGGTAGACCGGATCTGCAGACGCTATCCATCGTTCTCGACTGGGTGATGTCGGGGGGCTTACCGAACTTAAAGAACATCATGATCCAGTCGGCCACGTTTACTTCGGCGGCGATATTAGACGCAATCACTTCAGATGGGAAGTCATTCCGACAAGCGTTCCGGGCTGTGGGGGTGGAGTTGGCAGTGGAGCGTGTGCGGTCCTGCCTCGACAATGAGCATCTTACCATTGATTGCAATTGTTGCTCGTTCTGTTGGCGGTTCTTAGATCAATGGGATAACTGAATACCCAAATTACACGATCCCTCGTCTTGGTCGAATACACCATACATACCCACTGTGGGGCGATTAGCTCGGAGTTGAGTTCAAATTTAGGAACTCTCAACGAGAGCGACTACGTAAAAAAGACCCTCGATTCATACGCTGTCCATATGTAAACGTGGCTATGGTGTACGGTGAGGAAAGCCTCGTTGCCTCGTTCTCAAAATAGTAGTACAGGAAGACCCAAATTTAGGACAATTTCCCAAAGCAGTCGAAACTTCGTACAGGACACATGGCGGTATGTTGCCATAGCCGAATTCGCCCGAGTCCGAGGGTAATAGATTGGCTGGTAAGAGGCCAACTCATTGTTGTACGGTGTCGGTGTTACTTGGGTCACATTATTGCTACTGGTTGCTGGGGAGTGGAAATGTTTAGACGGTGTAAGTTCTGTACGAGTCTCACTGGCGTGGATGTTCGAGTTGGTCCGTATATGAAATGATATTTATTACCCTGTGACTTGGCTCTAGCTTCAAGGCAACCAAGGGCAATGGAGTGTGTGAGCACACGATTTTTTCTTGAGTAAAAACAGGGAAAATGGGGAACAGAAAAACCAATAAGAGTCAAAACTTCATGCCACACAACCCGTTCCCACACTCCGATATTGAGATACAATCCCCAGAATAGATAACAAGATCAGAATGATAAAAACAAGAATCAAGATAATTCAAGAGAAGCACAAATGCGCACACACACAGACATACGCTAATCAGGCACATAAATGCAAAAAAGCAGCATCATGAAGCGGGAACTAGCCTCCACTATACGTCGGCAACTCAGTTGCGCTCATCGTTTGCTGCTGGAAAACATTTCGTGACCATACAATATCATGACATTCGTGATCCTCATCATCGCTGTTTATAATACTGTGCGAGAAAGGTATACCACTAGAAGCAAAAAAGAGTGTAAGTTGAAACCACGCAAGAGACAACACGTAAGCTTTAGGCTAGACTGGCAAAAACAAGAAATAAAAAGAATAATGTAGAGAAGACCGAGACGGGAAACAAGAATGAATAGAACGATCGTAGTCGCTAATGGCTTAATGCGAGTCATAATCGTGAATGCCGGCATATCTCATAGTTTCATACCGCGCCGATGCCGTCATTGAAAAGCCGTGAGAAAAACAAGCACAATGTACCATCATTCTCATAGCTGATCGTTTAATTGGCGCGGACAACAAGTCTTGAAACGAATTTATTCGATAAACAGTCAAAGTCGTTGCGGTCAAATTTGGAACTGGAGCGGCTACGGAGATAGCTCTCTGGACGGAGGTCAGCCAAGACAAATACGCTGCGTGGCATTCGACTTTCTTACCATATTGCGTGACGTGTTGGCGAACCTCAGTCATTGCGCTGCAGACATCCGGGTTCGAGTGCAGCAGGTGGTGGTGCTTTTGTGTTTCCCACTCGGTGAATGCGGGAAGTTTCTGCGAAATCGCCTGGAACAAGCCAACAATGACTCCGACGGGGGTAGTCTCCATGTCGTTGCAGAATTTCTCGACAGCGGCGGCATCCTAGCAACCGTCAGTATCTCTGGAAAATCCCATACTATCCGAGAGACAACTTACCCGAGTGCGGTAATGGCAGTCGAACTGCATCTCTTCCCACACGGCCAAAAGGATGGACGCTAGGATGAAGATTGTCGGCCAGTTCTTGAGCTTCTCTCCGCTGTAGACGCTGGAATAGAGGCTAGAGAGCTCCTCCAGAACGTCCTTTTGCAACTCACGCCACATGTTTGCCATAGCACACTTGATTTGGAAGTTGATCATTACTGGTGCTAATGTCTTGCCCTTGAATTTTGAAGTCTCTGCTTCAATCTTTCCAAGCAGTCCTTCTTCCTCACCCAAACCCTCGACCAACGTGACATGGAGCGTCAGGTTATAGGCAATAATAAGCTTCAAGGCCTTGCGGATCACCGGCATCTTTGTACGGTAATAGAACCGGAATGCGGTCTTCAGCATTTGTGTCAGGAACGGAGTGCCTTCAAAGTAATCATCAACAAATTTCTCAAAAGTGCCGTTTCCATCGATATGACGATCGAGATAATCGGATAGCATAGCGTGTGAAATTCCTTCCATTCCAGCAGAAAGCTTAGCGGTTTCCACCTCGTACTTCGTGGGCCCTCGGTTGTACGTCTCTACCCAGTCGACACTAAAGCACTGCTCGTTGTGCACATAAACCTCGCGAGCATTGATGGGAAGGATTTGGCCATAGCCATGGGTGATGAAGAGAGTCCTCTCATGCTCTGAGAAGCCTTTGATATTGCCTACCGAGAACCCAAGGGAGATATGACGCTCGTAGTCAGCCTTCCAGTCCTTCATGAAGTAGCCAATTTCCTTAATGTCTATGCGGGTACATGGCACCTGCCATAACCGAGCATGCGATGGTTGACAGCCAGCACAGGGTTCGCCTTTGTCGCACTGTTTTACCGGTCAGTCAACTGTCTCAGGGCTCGCCTCGTCAGTGATTGGAAGAACTACTTACAGTTTTCTTCAAGAACTTGCAACGGAGACACGCTCTCAACTTGCGGATCTCGCTGGCCTGTTTCCGCTGATCTGGCTTGAGCGGACCCTTCCGCTTTCCAACACGCTTCTCGGTTTCCGGCTTCCCATTTTGCGACTGCTTCCGTACCTTTGTTTCGGCAGTCTTGGCAGCAATAGGGCTCTTGCGGGATGGCTTCCTTGTAGGGGGAGAGGTAGACGAGGCTTGCGACCCGGTAGACCGTGTAGGCGATGAGGGCTTCTTCATGGGGACCGGAATGGGTCGCACGATGGCCACAGGACTGACCGCAGTCGGTGACTGCGAGCCGTGCGAGGTATGGTCGAATGACACGCGTCGGGCCATTGTGTTATTGAAGGCGGCATCAAAATTGGTGTCCGAGCTGGGTGAGTTGACTGGATTCGAAATCTCTACAAAGCTGCCATATGACGTTGAATAAGATGACTCTGAGAGACTCCTGTCATGCAATGTCTGCGTGGGATTGATGAAGAAGCCTTGGTCGGGGAAGTACTCATGCGAGCGGCGCTCAATAGTGCTCCAGCCATTGTCGCTGCTCGAGCTGGTCAACGAACGGACCTCCAAGTACGTGTCCGCGGGCGAGCTGCTGTCTATTACGTTCTGCGGCGCGGCGTACGAGGCAATCTCAGGTAGGCCATGCGCCAGGCCATCGGACGGAAAGGCCATCAAGTCAGATTGCAGATCTTGATAAGGAAAAGGAACCATTTCAACCGGTGCGGACAGAGGCAGATATGGGCCGTCTAAGAGACTTCCGCTTAATTGTCCTTGGGGTGTAGCAGAGATTAAATCAATGGGGGACGACTGGAGGGGCATCCCAAAGCTTGCGGTCGTGAACTGAGGAGCGGAGGAGGCTTCCTCATGAGAGTACTGAAGGTGGGGTTGCATGTGCTGAAATTGCCAGTCGACCATCAGATTGGGATCCTGAGCTACCGACTGTTCAAATGCGTGACCGCTGGTTTGCAAGGGAGAAATGTCTCGCGCTCCTTCTGCTCGGTGGGAAGCCTGGTGGTCCACCGCCACGGGCCATGACTGAGGCTGGAGGTAGTTTCTCGAGTCATAGTCGAGGCCGATAAAGCCGTCGCTGGAAATATCGACATTTGACATTGTGTGTCAATTGCCTATGTACCAAGGGAGAGGGAAAACAAGAAATAGGAAAGGGAAAAATTCATCAAAAAATAAAATAAAATAAACGACAGACGGGTGGTACAAAAAACAAATAAGAGGTAGGATTGGAAGTGAAATCGGCAGCAGCGAAGCCTGAGGACAAAGGGCTTCGGGTGAGCAGAAAGCCCAGAATCCGGGGGTACGAAAGAAAAGAAGAGAAGAGGATGATAGGATGAGGCCATGGCGGGCATGAAGCGGTGGGGAGCAAAGCAGCGGTGAGGCGGGAGTTGCGTCGGCCGGAGATACGCTAGGGGATCCTGGGATGGAGTTATCGCTATCGGAGTGGGGAGGTTGGGTCATCCGCCGTCCCGTCATGCCTTCCCACTGGCTTGTCTGGGGGGGTCATGCTACCGTGACCATGATTAAATGCCACGCCGCTTGTAATTTTGAAGTCTTTCTGTTCCTTTCTCCGCTTTCTCTCTCTCTCTTGTTACTTCTCTCACACTCCCGAGTCTCACTCTCTTCTTAGAGGTACTGTACTGAGTACATTTCTGTTTTCTGTTTCGTCCGGTAACGACCCCGTCAGGGTGGCAATAGAATTACTCGACCCATTTAACCATAACTTTCACGAGTAGCTGCCTCTAGGGCAATATGTGCATCAAACTAGGCAAAACTTCAGAGTGTACTCGTATATCCCCACTACCCAGTACAGTAATGGTATGGTTGAGTAAATCCATCCCCCGGGAACCTTCGACACATTCCTCGATTGACGAGTCTCATGATACTTACTCACTTTCCTCTTTAGGATCTCCAATGGTTAGGGTTATAGATACACTAGTGGAAGACACACATGCATCCGATTTCCCTACCGTGCTTAGCGCAGCGCTTCCCAACGGAGGTTTATTTCTTTACTGTACAGAGTAAGCAGGTATATTACGTTTCAAAAGTATGTACATCAGGGGGTACATACCTCCAATGCAGCAGTAGCATGCGCTCATTCATCATATGTCTTTAAGTGAGCAGCCATTGACATCGACACAGATGTCTGTCATTCACTATTGCATTCTTTTTTCCTGACCCCTTGTCAACCCTTCTCGTGCTGACAACAAACGTGATAAGTGAAGAGAGGCTGGTCCCATTTACCCGAGTACCACGGTACAGCCACGGTTTCCTCCGTCAAAGACGCATGGGTGCACATTCGGGAAAGAAGATCAGTGGAAACCATCAAGATCGTTCAATTTCGACGGATTCTCCCCGCCCATTGGTAGTTGGGGCTCCGATTCAGCTGGCCGTGGCAATAGTGTTGGGGCTCGGAAAGACCCCGCTGACCATACCCGTACGCACGGTATGGTAATTGAGGACCTCCTGCTCTCTACCTAAGATGGGTTACCTCGTAGCAGAATGTCGCTCTCTGTATGGATGCGTGTCCAAACATTGCAGCCTTTTGCTCCGACGAATCAGTCAATATTGGCTGCCAATTATAGCCTCGTCCCCGTCAACGTTCAATCACTGACGCACACATGTTGACAACAGGGCGGCTGACGCTGCAGTAGCTCCAACCCAGTATTACCTGGTTTACCATACAGGGCTGTTCTAGGCGCGGGAAAGAAAATCATTTTGGACTAGCTCTTCACTTGGCACTTCCGCGATGAAGATGAGATAATTGATGCTGGTGATGACAAGCTGCCTGCTGACTGGTTGTCTTCGGTTGACCGTTTTAATTTTGTTTCTTGATTGTTTGTCTTGATTTCTTTCTCTTCCTCAACAAGTCCCGTCATGGAAAATGTTCACCTCTTACGCGCTTAGGAACAGTTACCTATATCTCGTCTGGATCCTTCGAGGTGTTTCACCTCCGATATTTGAGTTTATGTTTGTTCTCGACCGTCAAGCGGTAGACAACCGAGGGCCGATCCATGAAAGCATGAGTGCCAACAATGCTGATGGGGTATGAAGACGAAGATGATAGATCAAAATCGGCGCTCAAGCAAATCCCTGAAGCTGGGAGCGATGACAAAGTCAATCGTGGCCACATCGTCCACCAGACCCAAAAAAGAGACAGAAGTAGACAAAGTTGCGCTTAGCTCTTTTTTTTTTTTCAGGGATCTTGCAAGACAGACTAGGGCGTAAAAGGAAAACCGTTTTGCATCTGAATTTCAGCTTTCAGAGGCCCGTGGGCTCCACATCCTGGAAGCCCATCAACTAACTCCATTTGCCTACGACTAAGAAATCGTATCGGCTCGCTTGGGTTCTGACTCGCAGCTTGCCACGCCATCCGCCGCATGCAATAACACATCCAACGCGTAGCTCCATAAATGGTAACTCCAGTTCCAGAGGGCGGATATCTATTGACGAGATTGGCGCTTGAGTGGCTGTGTCTGATGCTGATTGATCAGCGCCATACCTGGTGGGAACGTAGCCGTACGTGGTGGTCTGTGTGCGCGAATCATTCTGGTCAACGGAGTCCTTCGTACCAGGAATAGGGATTCGGTAGTGCCGCCCCTTGACTAACCTTGAATCCTGATGAGATATGCTGTGTATGCAGACCATGTTCGCCCACAGTTATTAGCTGTCGAGATCCAAGGATCCCATCGATCAGGCAAGGTAACATCTCCCTCGTGATATCAGATTATCTTTCATTGCCTTTGTGCGTTGTGCTAACAATGTCTTGGAAGAGGTGGCAACGAAGAGGACTTTTAGCCGACAGCCCCTCATCAGACACCCAAGCTAGTTGATCAACAACTAGTTAGGATTAAGAATTGGACTACCTCTTTTAGTTCAACAAGGGCTTTTCGTAGCGGGAATACCAGATTCGGTACCATCCTGGCCAGGTTGTGAGATGCTATTGGGTTGAATCCTTCACCCGTGCCCACCGGCCGATCCATTCCGGTTCTGATTTTGCGGGAGCCTTAGGAAAAAGGAATGCTCGTCACGGGACCACAGGCTTCTTTGACAGAACGTGGAGGGTTATGACGGTAAAGTCCAGTACGGAGTACATCCGGGTCTGAAAAATATGGATCTTCGGTTTGGATTTGACATTCCTGATGCTACTCCTTAAAAATCGTACTTGCTAGAATAGCTAGAACTATGCAATGGTCGTATTAGCAGCATTCTATCATTTTATTTTTCTACAAAAGGCTATGAGAGTGGTGAATGAAGCGTATAATAGTAAAACTTGCACAGAGGGCAAAATGTGTCTACCATAGTGAGGGGTGACCCACCGCCCAGTGGGAAAAAAGAACAATGAATGCGCTTTCTCCATTGCCAATAACAGAACAATAGCAGTGAGATCGCTTATGTGATTATTATTGGTATCGACATTAGCTTCCTTTGTCCACAAGACTATATACGGATCTAAGCTTCCTCGGAAGATTTCATGCCTGTCACTTCAGCGACAGGAAAGCAGCGTCGAAAAGTTCGTTTCGCTTCGACCAGTCAAATATCGGCGGGAAAGTCAAGCATCACGTCCAACCAACCGGCAGAAAGCTGTCCGTCATCGACAACTCTTTCACAGGATCATACACTGCCTAAGCAGCAGCGCAGAATGAGCGAAACCCAAGTACATCCGGCGGTCCCAGCGCTGTTCAAGGAGCTGCCGATCATCCAAGACGCTCTCAAAACTGAGACAACAAAGCTTCAAGAAGAAACCGTAAACAAATGCTTACCATTCCTGAAAGGTATCCATAGCAGTCAACAGGGAACGTTCAATCAGTTTGGGGTACCGGCACTGAATCGTGATGATCATATTGCCTATCTGTATGACTCCCTAGAGGACTATCCGGGGAGCTTTGTGGCCCTTGATGCCAGTCGTCCCTGGATGGTTTACTGGGCCTTAGCTGGCTTAACCCTACTAGGTGAAGACATCAGTCAGTTCCGTGAACGGTAAGCAAGCGCCTGGTTGCCTTGATCTACACTCTTGTAGGATCATTAGGGAGTGTAATCTGCTTATGTTGGTCGATTGCTGTTTTCGGTAACTCAATGTCTAAATTCATTCCTTCCCAGGGTAATTACGTCGTTTAGACCTATGCAGAACCTCACTGGTGGGTTTGGAGGAGGACATGGCCAACTGTCACACTGCGCACCCTCTTATGCTGCCGTTCTATCGCTCGCCATGGTTGGTGGCGAAGAGGCTTTCCAATTGATCGATCGGGAGGCAATGTGAGTTGTATAGCTGCCACCGTTGAAGATCTGTGCACCGTTAACTTGGGACTAGGTGGAGATGGCTCGGAAGACTGAAGCAGCCCGACGGTGGCTTTAGAGTATCCGAGGGCGGGGAAGAAGATGTGAGGTAGTAACACTCCTATCTATCGTCCTACCGCTCGATCTGACTGAACGTCATACCAGAGGCGCTTACTGCGCGATGGTGCTTTTATCGCTCCTTGACCTACCACTTACCTTGCCACCTGATGCCGCAGCTCGGAAGCATGGGTTCGAAAAGTTCACGAGTGGCCTGTCAGATTATCTATCACGATGTAAGTGGTATCTTAGTTTGGTCCAATGGACGGGAGTGCTCATAGGCCATAGGCCAGACTTTCGAAGGTGGCATCTCCGGTAGTCCCGGGTCGGAGGCGCATGGCGCCTACGCTTTTTGCGCGTTGGCGTGCTTATGCATTCTAGGCAAGCCCGAAGCGACCATTTCCAGGTAAGGAGCTGCATAAGCTTGCTATTCCCCCACTTTTTGCTGAGAATACTAGATCCGTGGATGTTCCAATGCTCCTATCATGGCTTTCCGCTCGACAGTACGCTCCAGAAGGAGGGTTCGCTGGACGGACCAACAAGTTGGTAGATGGATGTTACAGCTTCTGGGTTGGGGGTTGTTGGCCACTGATTCAGTCCGCAATAAATGGCACCCAATCAGCCTCGGCCCCTAAACAGACCTCAACGGACAACCTCTATAGCCGCGAAGGCCTGACAAGATACATCCTTGCTTGCTGCCAGGGAAAGCACGGAGGGCTTCGTGACAAGCCCGGAAAGTATGGTCATCCCATATAGATCTCTGTTGCAGCGCAATTTACGGAGCTAACTGTCAAACGTAGACATCCAGATTCGTACCACACATGCTATACTCTCACTGGGTTGAGCACGACCCAATATCACCACTACCATACCGATGCTAGCGCAAGCTCCAAGGAGGACTTCTCCTCGGCATTTTCCTGGAAATCCCTTCCTGTCACCAGCTCGAACAATGACGGATCAGACTTGATCGTATTCGATGAGAAAGATCGGCTCACAGCGCTCCACCCTCTGTATGTCATTCCCCATCAGGCTGCCGAGAATATGCGTACGTGGTATGAAAATGCACCGCTTGAGGTCTAGTTGATTCTGGGCAAATGAAAAGTGGACAAAACAACGAGAATGGACTTCACCAAAGATAAGAAATGATCTATAAGGCAGACTGCTATTATTGTGTACAGTAAAAATGCAGGACTATGATTGCTCCCAATCCCATGTCAACGCTCACCGGAGAACGCGTCATACAGGAACCTCGAGGGTTGATGAGCTATGTTTGTAAACGAACAAGACGTAAGGGGTGAAATGTGTAAGTACTAGGAAGAAGGATGGAAATCACGGGATATTGGTGGTACCGGCAGTTGGACACTGCATGAAGTGGAATGATTTCCTGCAGAACTAGAATTCCCCGTGTATGACTGAGTCAGCGGTTGCCCTGTATCTTGATCGTTCAGGTGGCGGACTCGATGGTCCGGAAGCATTTGTTGTAAAGAAATTCCCTTTAACCACCTCTTTTCTTTTGTTTGGTGTTCCCCTCTTAGGCTGGTGCAGTCAACCATGGCCGTGACATTGACCTCCCTCCCCAAAAGCCCATTATGTCTTGTATTCCACCTTTTTTAACGTTACTTTTAGGGGAACAAAAAACACCCCACCTGCCAATACAAAGAGAATGAGTGAAGGTTAAGTTCCAAACTTTGTTCTACCCCGTTACTTTCTGCGAGGGAAAAAGAAGGCAGACTCACACAATGCATTGCACAGACTGCAGTCTGTCAGTCGAGGGTAGGGATAGGGGTCAACAGTGGTGCAAATAGCAATTGAATTGTGCGGAACCTCAATTGAAGGATCATTATTATTTACTTTACTTACTTCTACTACTACTCTGCAGGATGGTGGTTATACTTCTCTCCTCGTCTCGTGTAAAGTGACATGGATTCCCCGCCGCGCCAAACGACCAAACTGCCAACTCATCATTGCGTCCGATGCCTGTCTGCCAACCACGGAATGGCTCGTCCAATGGATATGATCAGAGATCCACCGGCGCAAATCCAGAACCAATTTTGTTTTCCCACACGGCTGATCATCGTCCAAACCGGGGATTTTATGACAATGTCCGTCAATTTGTGGGAACCGCCGCTCGCTCTTGATGAAAACAATGGATCTATCGTCGTCCTTTCAGCTGGAAAGGCCCTCCTGAAGGATCACAGGATAGATGTCGAATATTTCCGAGGAGGCGGTCAATTCACACAAGAGACGTTTTCGGATCACTTACCGAGTCGATGGTGATCGTGATCGTCCCTCAGCATTGGTCTGAGCAAAAAGTCGTGGCCGGGTCCATCGTGGCTAATACTACTGTTGACTAAAGTGGCACACTTTTTTTATTTTTATTTTAATTTTTTTTCCCTCCCTCTCGCCCACAGACTACGGAGTCGACATCCATTTAATTATTATTATCTTCCTTAATCACTGATTATATTTTTTTAAGATTACAACCAGGATTCGTCTGCGCGACATGAACCCCTCTCTTGTTGGGATTCATCATTGTATGCATTAGTGGCCTTCCACAACGCCGCCTCTTTTCCAATTAATATATTATTTTATCTCATGCTTGCTGATTCTGGAACGACGGGAATCCTTTCTAGATTTCGTCTTTAATGCGGGGTTCTAGAAATTCTCAACCGAACTAGTAAAGGAAGGAGAGTAACAAAAAAGAAAGGAGAAAAAAGAACTAACTAAAAGATTTACTGATTATCGCCCTTGCCCAGAGCTCCGGCGCTCGTTCTGCAGGAAGAATGGTAGACCGAAATGACGATTTGACCGGAATTTCTTATCCTGAGCAACATGTCAATCTTAGCCGCCTGGATCGGCGGCGAATTACACCGTGGCATATGGAGCAAAGTTGTCTTGGGTCTTCTAGTACTGGATCACTGGTGGAAAGCCATGCCAGCACATCAACGTTTCAATCCACACTTTCCAGTATTCGATCTCCAGAAAGAAACGACTCGAAATGAACAAAGCTAGGACAATTTAGATCCGCAATGGCTCATGGAATTCGCCTGTTACCTGCGCCAGAACTCCAATCTGGTGGAGAATGCCTCAATTGACCCGATTAGAAGACCGTTGGCCTTTTTTATTTTTTTTATTTCTTTTATTTTTCTTTTTTCTTTTTCCTTTTCCTTTCTTAGACCCTTTTTTTTTTTGTTTTGCCTCTCTGTTGACCCTAAGTTATGGGCTACTGCTTTATGGGCCCCGCCTGTTTATTTGAACTGATTATACCTGGCTAGAATGATAATATTTGCCTGCCTTTCTTTCCCTTCTTTCTTTTGTCCCTTCTTGCTTTCTACCATTGTGTGGAATGTTGCTATCTTCCATCATACGTTAGTTCTATTTGTTCGCATTTTGTCGTGCCTTTGTCTAGATTGACCAAATCTATACTAAGCCTCTCCACTGATCCGCTTTTCGTGACAAGATCTTGGCTATTCTGAAACAGCAAATCCCTTGAAGTGTCATATGAGGAACGTGGCCATTGGGCATCAACAAGCGCCGTTTGCATAGGCTTGTTTCCATACCTTGGGTGTGGTTGCCAGGATCTTGTGCAGTGTCAACAGACCCAGGGCAGCAAATACTGCTTTGATACGTCTCTGTACCATACGTTTTATTGGACGCCCGCCTGTCTTCACGATGTACTATGTTCTATACCTTGCGAGTATGTAGCCTCTCTGTTGCAATATGCCCAACTCTACGCGGTCGATCTCAGAAAACCCTTGCCCAAATTGGTTTGATCGCGGCAATCGCGGTTTATGAATCTTTTCCCCTAAATCTTCTTTTTTTTTTCCTTTTTTTTCTTCTTCGTCTCCTTGAGAAACCCTCGGGGGAAATGACTATCCCGTGCATCGATCAGAGATTTACTTTGTTGCACTTTACGTGATTTGTTAACATCTCGGCAAATTGCCCTGGTGGCTTCCAAACGTCACAGTCCTGATTAAAGTCAAGTTCGAAGTTGAATAACCATGTGTACAGGTCTTTGCCGACGCCGCCGCTGGCCGGAGCCCCAGTTTGAGGTGTATGAAGGCCCTACCGGGTATACCTGCATTGTTCGCGTCAATAATCGGGAATACCAGACGGACACTGTTTACCAAAACGAAACCCTGGCTCGAGAGAATGCTGCAATGCGAGCGTACCTCATCTGTCGGAATTTCTCCGTCAATGACGGCATGTACCCAGCTGGACATGACCACGGAGGGGTTGTCCAGGGAATGCCTGTGGCGATAGGCACTGGACGAAAGACCCGCTACGATGATACCGATACCTCGATCAGTGGAGGAAGCAGGAGCGGAGGGAGCAGCCCTGAAAGCTACGAGGGAGGACGATTCGGTCAGGACAGGCCCGCCGTGCCGTCGAGGGCCCTCGCATTCAGCAGCCGTGGAATGTAGTCGCCCCTGCTGTTTTCACAGAATTGTGGTCAAGCGGAACTCGGCGTACAAAGCCAAAAACTACGTGGAGGACTCTAACGACTTTTATGATTTATGACATGACTTGAATATCCAGATAGATCGAAGTGCTTGTTCTCAATTGAAGCGTGTGACCTTAGTCGAAAAATCAGTCCATCGACAGATATACCCTAGTGTGCTGCCAGGCTTACAAAATTCCGAGTATGGATATAAGATTGAATGTGCATTACTGCATTGAGCTGTCCAGCGTTCTTTGACTTGTGCAAGTGGCGGAATAGTTCTTTTCACCAGTTAGTTCTATATGAGAATGAATCCAGTCATCCATCTCCTTTGCCATATGTGTACATGTGCACCCAGGTTCAGGTACAACAACCAGTCTGTACGACAGGGACTAGAATCTAGACCTAGGATCTACTCTCCTTTCTCTTGATAACCTACATCATTTTTTACTTTGAAACCATGCTCGTCGGCACGCAAAATCGGTAATGTAAAAGCAGAGGTCTATTGTGCTACTGCGTATTCGTTGGTTTGCCTTAGTAGTTCTTTATACAATGTCTCTATCCAGACCGGGATTAACACTTGCGACTAACAAGTATGAAAGATGAAAACCCGGTTACCCTTACTCCAATTGATTATAGTAGGTATAACGCAAGAATATGAATACTCTCCTAATGTCTAGAAACCGCACGCTTATTCACCACAGCTCTACCCCCCCCACCAGGAGAAAGCAAGAACCCGACCTTGACTCAACACCAAACATTTCCCCAACTACTAGCATAGACATATGCCTGTATATACTATCCTATCCAACAAGAGCTATCAGCATAAGGCCCTTATGTCCACTCCAACTCTGCAAATATAGCACATACAACTATATAACCGACTATATAACACTATAAACACCAACAAACATTAAAATCCCCACTACAACCACAAACAATAGTAAAAAGCCCCCCAAAACAATTTTCATATTAACAATCCCTACCCAGTTGAACCCCCCTAGATGCCCACATCTCACCCATGCAGAAAACAAGTCCACAAGTCCCCCCCTCACCGCAACCCCAGACATACAGTACACACAAAAACCCACCCACGCCCCCAAACGTGGCCTCACCGAACCCCAAGCAACGCAAAACCCACCATCGTCACCATACCTACCGACAACATCAATATCCCTGAAACGTCTACATCCCAAAAAGAAGCGGAGTCGAAATCGAAGCACCTGGCATATATCTCACTAGCCCCAGAACGGTAAAGCGCCTCCCCCCTTGCGATGCTTAATCTGCTGACTCACCATGACGTATACAGTCCCGTTCTCGAAGAAGAAAAGCGAAACCCAAACAGGGTCGCCTATGATGCCATGATGGCATGGAGCTATAAATGGATGCGATATTGTGGGGATGCGTGAAGGAGGCGGTGCTATGCTATGATATAAACAATCCCTTTTTCTCTTACCTTTGGCATTGCTTTTGGGTTCCGGGGTTAGCTGCTTTACTATACTATTTTACCGAGTACACTGGTTGTTAATGTTTATGAAGTCATTCGTATCTGTATGTGTTTTTTTTTTTTTTTGGTCTCGAGCTTTAGATTCTTGAGAGCACGGCCGTCTGTCGGATATGAGGGCGGCTGTGCGTCGGGTGTCCGCCTTTGGGGCGATGGTTAGACGGCCCATTGGCGTGCCAGGGACGAGATTGTATGTCAACTCGCCGGTGGCGGGTCAGTCGCGCGTTGCTTGTGGTGTTTTGGCTGGGAGACAGGGTCAGGGCGCTTTGAGGTGTGGGCTCCCTGTGTCTATGCAGGTGCGGCGATTCGCGCATTTTGATGCCATCCAGGAGGACAAACAGGAGACGAGGGACGAGCTGGAGAGGCTTGAGATCAGAGAGAAGGACCGGCAGCGGAGTGCTGAGAGTGAAGATGGGGAGCAGGGGTCGAAGCTTGCGAATGCAATGTCGAAGGGTGGGTGCGCTTCCTCTCGATTCATTTCAGGGCGCTGATTAGTCCGGGTTGCAGGGAAATTGTTGACGACGCCGTCGAGACTCTTCAAGGTTCTTATTCCGTTACCTACCGCTAGTCATAATAGTAAACATGATGGTATGTTGTTCTTTTAGGCTTGAGGGAACATGAAAGTTAACTGTTGAAGACATTGAGCCGATAGCTATCCTGATACATCCCCAGCAGCCGTTATCTTACCTCGAACGTCTCATTCAGGATGAGATCCCCCCGGTTTCAATCGATGGTGCGAAGCCAAGGCCGCCTGCTGTCTCTTTTATTGCACTTCAAATGGACGACAACCCTGTCATACCTAAGAAATCGATGTATGAGACGACCGACACTGAGGTGCACCGACTGGGGGAGATTGGGGCCGGACATGAAGCTAGGCAGCGGAGACGTCGACCGGACGAGGAGGATGACACATACAGCTATCTTCGACGTGGTGAACCCGGCAAGAGCAACAGGGAAGAACGCTTTGTCCGCTGGTCCCAGTCCACCGAGGTCGGCGACTTTGTCCGCGACGCCTCTCGGGCTCGGGAGTTCATCGTCAGTATCGAGGGGGGTCCGGCTGGTCTGCGCCAGATCCATGTGACTGTGCCTTCGTTCGATCAGCGAACACACTTCCTAAGAATGCGGCTGCGGAAGATCTCCGGAAGGATTCAGAGCATCGCGGAGATCAAGCACGAGTGCGATGCCCTGGCCCACCGAGGAGCGCAGCGCGTGGCCGTGGGAGGGTTCGGGATTCTCGCCATGTGGTGGTACCTCGTATACAAACTTACGTTCGAGACGGATCTGGGCTGGGATACCATGGAACCGGTCACGTATCTGGCCAGTTTGTCAACTCTGATGGGGGGCTACTTATGGTTCCTCTACCACAACCGCGAAATCTCCTATAAGTCCGCGCTTGACTTTACGATTAACGCGCGACAGAAGAAGCTGTATGAGAGGGAGGGCGTAGACCTCCATGAGTGGGAGTCACTGATCGACGAAGGGAATTTATTGCGAAAAGAAATCAAAACTATTGCAGCAGAGTACGACGTTGTGTGGGATGAGAAGAAAGACGAGCGAGATGAACGCGTGACAGAAGCTTTAAGAAAGGAGCGAATGCAAAAGAACGGATCGAATCGAACGAAAGAAAGCGAAGACGATGATTAAGGATTGTGTTACATGCACACCAGGACGGTCAAATCCTCTCCGTACTCCCTGTCTACCCATTTCGCACCGGATCATAGTACTTCTTCGGCGGCGCATCTTCTTCCTGTTTCTTCGTTTTCGAGCCCTGACCTGCGAACCGTCAGCATACCTAGCACAATATCCAGACACCATTGTCACTCGCCATGATCGTCCCCCTTTCGCCGATTGCGATTGTTCCGAACATCCCTCGACCGAAACACACTATACAGCAACCACCCGGCCACCCAATTCGGACCGTACTCACCGGCCGTGGCGCCGCGAGCGAAGAAAGGACGGGTCAAGGGCCCAGCATTCTGCGCGATCTCGATGATCCCCCACCGTTGGCGCTCGGGACGGATATGATGCCAGAAGAAGGGCGGCCGGGTGGACGGGTCGTTGGCTACGCTGTCGAGGAGATGCGAGGTATCTTCGTTGAGACGATTATAGACGACGATGGCTTCATCCTGTTCCTGTCAATGGACCATTGTACCATACAGCATTCGATAGACGTAGATATAAACACGACATGACAATGACATGACAAGACAAGACAAATAGTAGACGAGAAAACATACCCTCATCGCCCTATAAATCTGCTCATGCTGCGGATCCTGCGAATCCAAGACCAAAGCCTGCATGAACTCCTCCTTCGAGGCACGAGGACCGACAGGCGCCATTGACTTCTATCCCAGCAGTCGACAAAGGACAGGAAGCCCCAAAACCACCTCGAAGCAAATAAACCCCGATTCACAGTTGTAATCAAAACCCCAACCAATACCTCAATCAAATTCAATTGAACCAGATGACAACCCTAGCCACAAAAAAAAAAAAAATGAAAAAAAAAAGACAAAGACAAGATAAAGACCAAAACCACTCACCCTCCCTCTTTCAAACCCCAGACAGACCCCACGCCCCCTTCTTAAACCCTCGGAAGAAGCACAAAGTACGTACGTAGGTAGCCCTCCCCCCATGCATCCCATACATTCCACCCTAGTCTGCGACCTACTTGCCTACATACATACATACATACATACATACATACATGTACACTAGCTGAGGTATGGGTGTACCTTTCCTTTACCCTGAAAAAGCAAAAAAAAAAATGAAAAATCACCCATGTCGAGATCCTGGTCTGCGTCGCACAATAACCCTACCCTCGACCTGCGGTTTCTACATAGTTTGCATGGTATGGTATGGATGTTGTATGAGGAGTGTAATTTGTATTTGTATTTGTGTGTGTATTTGTATTTGTATGTGTGTGTGAGAGAGAGAGAGTATGTGTGTGTGTGTACACTTACCCAGGGCTGACTTGGTACTTCAGGGTCGTCGGGACGGATCGGGTGTTGGGGCAGGGGTGTTCGGGTGGGTTTGGATCGGTGGATTTTGTATGGATGGACTTGATTAGGATTCGATGTAAGGACTTTTGCGTAAGTTATCTTCAGGTGTGGATATTTGTTCTTCTACTTGTTATTGCCGGGACTGTTGTTGTTGTTGTTGTTGTTGTTGTTGTTGTTGTTGTTGTGTTGTATTGGGAAACTTGTATAGGGAATTGAGGAACAAAGGACGGTATTGAAAGAGACAGGCTAGACTAGCTTACGCATGGATGTACGTACCCGGTGATTCTGTGCATACATAACCTACCCCTGCACGAAACAAGTCCAACTCGCTGGTATAGAAGATAGTGGACAGAATACTAGTACATCTCATGGCCTGATATGACATGCATGGGGGAGTGGTTAGCTACATACATAACCTCAGGTTGTGTCATGTACATACTTACGTCTGGTCCAGTCCAGTCCAGTCTAGTATCAAAAAGCCCGAGTAAAACATTCCCAGTATAGGATAGTACAAGTATGTACAAGCCTCGACCTCGAGCGAGGTTCACGTGTAGTATACAAACTGTCCAGGTCCCCAGAGGCTAGGTTGGGTTGGGTTGGGTTAGATTAGTGATCGAATTTACCCCTGGTGGAAGATCCTTGCCTGGGGTGAAACGCAAATGACATCAAACGGGGCGTACCTGGTCTCGTCTACTACTTTGGGGGTTAGAGTGTCAAACGGGGCTGTTTGATGGGAAGTAGTGCACTGTGATTTGCTTTTTTTTTTCCCCATTCCTTGACATTATGCTGCTCTCTATCCTTGATATGAAGTTGTATGTATATGTAAATGTATGTGTATATCTATCTCTATATCCGATGGATGCATATATAAATCCACCACCATATCTACACCCAAACCATACACCCAAACCAGCAAAAGAAAGAGGTTAAGAACCCAATAACCTCCCGCAGCCGTGTAACAACCCAATCAACAAAAGTGATCCCGCACAGACAACTCTCACCCATGAGAACAACGAGGGACAAAAAGTTACTTCTGTATACCCACTCAAGACCAAAAAATCCATACCTACCATCCAAGTCACACAGGCAAACAAACAAGACAGCATGGGGTCTACACTGTCCTCGTCCGGAGTCTCGGTGTGCCCATCGGAGACCTGGAGTCAAGTTCGTCAAGGCCGTCGCCATGTTTGATGTGACATTCTGGGGTTCGGTTTATACAAGATATTTGGAATATAATATGGGTGTGTCATACGGGGCTTGGATCATGGGGTGTTACACTGGCTTGGAGATCCTCAAAGGCGGATTGGTGTAGGGGAAAAGGTACGGGTAATGGACCGGATTGCTGGTTTGGTTCTAGTGTTCGATTTGGTGGCTATAATGGGACAGAGAGGCTGTGTGATCTTACGCGATTCTATAAGTATGAAGAAAGAAGACAACTGGGTTGGAGGATGAATCCGACACCTTATATAGAATATATTCAGTCCACGACGATTACTTCGGAAACTGTATGCGACTACATACTTAGGAAGGCACTCCGCGATAGTTAACCCGGATAGTACAACGGATCGAGATGTCTCGTAGGACATTAATACCTGTTTGGTCGATGGAAGTACAAGGTAAACGGAGTAGATTAAGACACGAAAGTCTATCGACTCCTCCTCAATAGGGTAAATGCGTTGTCCTGGCCAGTTGCGTTTGCGCGGTTGATTCGATGGCACCCGGCATGGGGTAGATGATGCTGCCAGAAGAGTTAGACTTCCTTCAGGATGGAATGACCGTCGGATCATAAATCACAGGTATGGTCTCACTGGTGATGGTCTTCCAAAAAAAAAAAAAAATAAATAAAAATAAAAAAAAAAAAATTGTAAAACACTGCCGACTCGTCGTACCCTCTTCCCATCCAAGGGGGATGGATGTCTAAACCCTCATAAAGCATGTCGGGCATGACATCTGCAGCCGGCCTTGTGCTGGGTATCGGTCACACACCTGATACACGCCCATTTACACAGAGAAGAGAGAGAAAAAAAAAATAATAATAGGAAATCTACCATCCACATGCGGTGCCAAGGGAGTTTTGTCTCCGTGGGACTCGAAGCTCTGTCCCTGTGTGCTCGATAGAAATGGCTGGACAAAAGGGTAACAGAAATCTCCCCTATTTTATGAACAAACCTCTAGACTAGATAGAGCTGGAAAGAATAATAATAACAGAAACTCGGAGAAGGCCGGGCAAAGAAAATAAGAAAACATATCATCTACCTCATGTATCGTCATAGTATCCTTGGTTCATACGGGGTTAAGGAGAGCAAGCATTGGACGAAAACAACCCGAGGGTATTATCAGACGCGCTTCTGGAAATTAAAAAAATTGCGTTGTTTTCTCTTTCGGTTATGGTGTCGAATGCAGTTTTGATGTGAAAAGGTGTGTCACCTCACGTGGTATATTTCAGTCAACCATCATCCTCACGCTTTCAACTTCTTTCCACCTTTGCTTTGGAGGACTACTTGTCGTCATTCTTGTTCTCGTTGTTGCTGCTGCTGTTGTCGCCGTAATATCTGCGGAGGAAGCTCTCTACTTCCTTGTAATCCACCTTGCAGTCCGACAGGGTTTTCTTAATCTTCTTCAGACACTCCTCCTCCGATTCGTTGTTGGTACCCGTCTCATCCTTCCCAAGACCGTAGTTCTGGATCTTCTCACATGCATCCTTCACCTTAGTCAACCCCAGAGTAGCTGACGAGCCTTTCAAGAAATGTCCCAATGAAGATAGCTCGCTGAGTTGTTTGTCCTCACTGCAAGTGCAGTTTGGGTCAGTCCTGGAATCCCTCGGCTGCTATTCCGGGCATACTTACAGGGCCTTTTCCATCTTTTCAAAGGTGGCCTCAGCTTGGTCAAAGAAACCGAAGACAATTCCCTTGCTGAAGTCCATCTCATCATCGTCATCGTCCATCTCCAGGATCTGTTCAAATGTGAGCTGGTCGATGCAGTCTTTCATGTCGGAAAGCTTCGGCGGACCCTCGGTCTTGGGCTACTCGAGGTCAGCACTATGATCCAACGGATCCCAACGCGGACGGTACGGCACGTACAGGTGTCTGCACAGTAGTCTTGGTGGTGGTGGGCGCCATGTTGAATATAATAAGGTTCAGTTCTGTTGTTCCACACGCTTCGTCTGATCTTGCAATCCGAACCGCTAGTTTCTGGCGGATCTGTCTAACACCGGTGCTGATGGCGTCAAGTTACCCGGTTAATAAGTCCGGATCCAGAATTTAACAAGTACACGAGTACTGAAATTACACAGAGCGATCTGTTTGTCCAAGTCGGTGTCAGTTGACAATCCACGAAACCAATGGTAGTGATATGGCAACTGGACTCCATGACTGATAGTGCCCTACGCAATAGGGACGTTACGTGGGAGAAGCACAGGGAGGAGGAACGTCACAGGGACCACTGGTTTACAGAGGTAATAGGGAGATGAGGGGTTCAACAACACTTGAGATGATTCACCTCTGGGTATGAGTGTTTCAGAAAAAGGGAAGATCTCCAGAGGGCGGGGGAGGATAGGGAAGTTGATTGGGAGGGAGGTGGGATGGAAGTACTAAAACGACAAGGATAGGCTGAAGGGTCTAGGTCTGTGCCAACGTACTTTGCAAGTAAGGGGAAGCAAGGTTGGGGGGTCAGACAAAAGGGGATTGAGAGAGATTCAAGGAAGGAAAAAAAGAACAACAATGTGGGAGGAAAGCCGAGTCAATATCAATCAGCCACAACGCGGAAGTGGATGAAGGAAGGGTCCACATGGAACATGCGTAGAGGAACAGTTGTCTGGATCAGGAGGGACAAGGAGGGGTAGTTATCAGCAGAACTAAAAAAAAAAAAAAAGGGGATCTTCCTACCTGGAACACTGCAATGGGTGGTCGTTGGGTATAATGCAAGTAAGAATGAATCAGAAAAATCAGAAAAATATGGGGAATCCAGGCTGACACCGAAGAAATATACGGGTATTAATTATCAAACTGTGTCGCGAAAAGATGTGGCTGAAATTAGCCCAGCAAAAATGGTAGACAAGAACGATGGTAGATGAGAGGAAGAAAGAAGAGGGTTGAAAAATTATAACAAAGACGATGAGAATATGACGGAAGCTCTGTGTGTGTGTGTGTTTGTGTGAAGGAGCCTCCCTTCTGCTTCTCCTCAGGATTTTCTTTTAATTATTTTTTTTATTTTTATTTTTTCCTTCCTTTTCTCGTTTTGGTTGCGCCGTTGGTAAATGAAAAAAAAATAAAAATAAAAATAAAAATAAAAATAAAAAAAGGAACCAAGAAAAAAAAAAGTGGAGGGGAAGAAAAAGGCAAGGAGGGGAACCAAAAGTGGGTGTGGGTTTAAAAGAGGTCACGGTTCGTAAGACCGATAGAGATCAATAATTGACCTCTGGTCATTGAAAAGAAAGCAGAAACAGTGGTTCCCTCCAATGGCGACACTTTCAAGGTGGATTGGGAAGAGAATATTTAGGAAATTACCCGACAGAGCAAAGCAAGGTTCAGGATCAGAAGAACGTAGAAATTCAATAGATCGGCTAACCTTATGGGACGAACCGAGAGGGTGAGGGGTGAAATGAAAAGAATTCATAGAAACCCTCAATGATATGATCACAATGACAGATACCAGTCGGAACAAGAGGCGGTCAACTTCATTGGCCCCCAGTCAAGTGGATTGCAGTAGTCGGGATGTCCAGCAATTATAGCCACGAAGATGCAGCGATGGAGGGGCCTGTTGGATTGGGAAGCGCGCAGAGCGGCGGTTGGTGGGGAAAGGGCATCAAGAGAAATTAATGGTGATCAATCACAGAGGGGGCAAGAAGTGCGGGACTCCAGAACGAGAAAGGAGAGAAAGAAGGAGAATGAGAAACAGCAAGAGTGAAGGGTGAAAATCATCTTCCCCGGTGGTTTATTATTAGTGAAATTAGCTGGAACTGACTGAATGGCAGATTTGATGGTGGGATATAAATTCGTTGGCACTGGCGTCATCCTTTCTGTTTTGGTTATTTTAGTATTTGGGAATTCGCCATCATTGCCATTCTCCTACAACCCCAAGAACTGAGGAATGTTCGTCTGTGGCAGACATTATCTATTCACCAGTGCCATTTTCTTCTCCCTCCTTCCCTCTCTTTTTCTCTTCGACTAAACTAATATCAGGTCAAACATCCCACTCGGTCCCAATGGACTGATTGGTTTTAGTGTGTGGGGAATCTCAGAAAAGTCAGACATGCAAGGTCACCTTTTTTTCCAGCCTCAATTTCCCCAAATCTTTTTCCCCCTCGGCAATGTTTGTGATCTGTATAACCCTATCAGACGGATCACAATCATGCCCAATTCCACAGGAGCGATCAGATCACCGAGCTGTGGGAGAGAATGTCTTCGGGGAATGCGGTTGATTCGATGGTCCCTATTGGGAAGGACACCAGCATCTCCACTCTTTCACTAAATGCGCGCTGAAATCATAGGACCACAACTGACGTAGTGGTGGGCAATCCTATCAACTAAGCGTAACGTGTCGATCCCATGGTCAACTACTGCCCATCTGACTAATAACCCCCTTTTACATCATTTCCAACCCCAAGGAACCAAAGATGTTACAAGATTGGCGGTGCACGTGGGAAGTTACTTCTTTCTGGATGATGTCTATCGTTGGGCTCCATCTCCGAATGAGCGTTACGGAAGAGTGTAAGCAGACGGAGAAAGAAGAAAGGGGATGGGGAAAAAAAGAGAGCCATAGTTCATTCCGTCATCGCACAATACTGCCCTTTCTCGGAATCTTATTCAGATCACGATCATCACTTAGACAAAATAGCGCAGACCAGCCACCAGAAAAGTCGCGTCAACTCCCTTCTGCATGAGAGGTTCTGGGCCCTCAGGGGCCATCCAAATTTAGATTGGACAGGAAGGAATGTACCGTGCTCCTGGTAGAGTAAGAAAAAAAAAAAAAAAAAAAAAAGAGGATGAGGTAACCCTTCAGTCGCAATGTGTCATACTGCGGGGTGTCATGAGCTAAGACGATAAAGGAGAATCCGATAAGGATGGGTTATGACAGGATGCAGAAGATGATCCTGTTGTTGTGACCGGAATATCAGTCACAACCCCCAGCCTCTTCGCTCCGTGAATTCTGGTTTGGTGGAAGAAATATCTGTTTTAACCACTTGGGTTTCCGCTCGAGCCTTTATACAACATCCCAAGTCCGTGGGGACGATGAACGCATATCCATGAACCCGAGGAGGTCTATTGGGTCTAGTTCCCCAGCCTGCCTATCAGAGAAATGCGCTTGGAAAATGACATCAGTGTGGGGCCACGAGACCGCCAATCCGTGACGACCGCTGACGTTGGCGGGGCTCTGCCAAGATGTCTAAAGCTTGGGCCGCCTTCCAGACACTTCGGTGCCGTACAGGGGGTTACCGAGTCCTGTATCCTTCTCATGCTGTACTAAGTCATCCTCGACCGAACGCAAACACAGGTTGTTTGTCAACCGCCGGAGCTTTTCGGCCTCCTACCCCCCTCTCATAGGGGAAGAAGTGCAGTAGTTTTGGACACAGAGGAAAAGACGATGACCGAGCAATCCGATGGTTTTTCGCTCGGCCGTTTCTCGCTGAACTTGCCCGACTATCACCACCCGATCAGGAAATCTGTCTGGTCTTGGTAAGCTGGTAACAGCACACTTCTCGAACGAAAGGGTGGGTCGTCAACCACCAGGGGTAAAGGCCTTGGACGTATGTCTCGCTGGCCTGAAATTTAGGCCTCTAAGAGTTCCCAAGGGTTGAAACGGGACTAATAGTACCGACGATGACATTTCCGCTGGTATCGGATAGGCTTGTTTTCTGTTCCACTCAGGGTACCAGCGCCGTGTTCCGTGTGATCAATATGCAGCAGCACATCCTATGACATCAGCCTGCATGTTTCTTACCCTCTGGCTTCATACCCAAACCTCTTCGCAGTGGACCTCGCCAAGTCGATCTGGGCAGCGTTGTACTGTACCATCAACGTGAAATCTTGGAGACAGGACCGTCATGTGCCCTGACTACTAGTATTTTTATTGTTCCTCTTTTTCACACCCTTATCCTCTTTCTTGCACTTCGTCGTTTCTCGAACAGCTGATATACGAGAGTAAGCTGATTTCAGCGAACGTGATCACCGCACGTGACGCGAGAGTATTGATTTGACAGCCCTACAAGTTAAGGGATACGATACCCACTACAGTACAGAGCTGTTTCCCTCTCACTCTCCTACCAATAGTCCAATGTCCAGCGGGTTAAACATCCGCCATCCGCAAGCTTAGACGACGTTTAAACAGCCACATGCGCTATCTAATACGGAGATGAGACTTCTTGGTTTCTCGATAAGATAAGTGATACATATGTTGCTATGGATAACTTTTCCTTCACCCAAAATGTACACTACTTGAGAATATGCGATAGAATGATACACCAAATTTGGGATACATCTCTAACCCAAGCTGATTCATCGGGATTGAATGCCAGTTCTTATCATTTCATCTAAGCATTGACCTTAGCAAAATCCCAACAGATCTCAATATGTTGATAACTGTTTGGAGCCTCGGCATCTCAACGTGTATTACATAAGCCAGATCCCCATCTCATTTTCTTCCCCTTTGTCCAGCTGTCGACCAGTGCGGTATCAATTGCTTCACCCTATCGCTTTGGGGCATTTCAGCTGTTCCTGCTGCTAACTCAATCCCTATAATTCGGTCGTGTCGTATAACCCGCGGCACAATCTACCGCCAGCAGCAGTACATCCAGACCAAGCACTCAGCAGCTTCCATCCAAACACAACTCGAAAAACAAGAGCAGCACAACAAAGACCCAAAATGTCTTCCAAATCCGCCTCCCCCCGGGGCCCCAAAGGCCTCACAAAACTGTACCTCCTAGGCTACAACGCTGCCAGCTTAGCCCTCTGGGCGACCTGCACCCTCCGCGGCTTCTACCTCCTCGCAACCAACTCCCCCGAGGACATTCCCGCCATCTTCAACGACATCTACTGGCCTCTCCTGGCCACGACCCAAACACTGGCCGTCCTGGAGATCTTCCACAGCCTACTCGGCATCGTGCGCGCCCCCGTCACCACGACCGCGATGCAGGTCGCGAGCCGACTGCTTCTCATCTGGGGTGTGATGTTCCTGTTCCACGAACAAGGTGACGGCGCAGGCATCGTGGGGGCTCCCACGGAGACGGTGAAGGTGGGCGACTATGCCTTCCTGGGCTGTTTGAGCGCCTGGGGTATTACCGAGTGTATTCGGTATGGGTTCTTTGCCTTGCAGGTTCTGGGCGCGGGTGTGCCCGGGTGGCTGACTTGGCTGAGGTATGCATTGCCCTTTACTTTTATGGGTCTGGCTTCGGGGTGAACTTTGCTGACACGTGGAATTTAGATACAACACCTTCTATGTGCTCTACCCGCTTGGCATCACCAGTGAGTGCGTCATGGTTGTGAAGGCGCTGGAGCCGGCTGCCGAGTTTAACCCTCTGTACCGGTGGTTCTTGATCGTCGTTCTGGGTATCTATGTTCCTGGTAGGTTTCTGCTTTCGCTTCCCAGATATGTGTCCTGTGCTGATTACCCGTTAGGTTCTTACATCTTGTACACGCATATGATTGCCCAGAGAAAGAAGGTGCTCAAGAAGAGGGCGGAGTAGGGTCATGACTGCAGCTGTGAGATGTCGGTGTTGATATGGCGAAAGGGATGGGTTGGTCTAGATAAGCTTAATTCTGCTACAAGACGCATTGGTAATGATGTACTGCTGGCTACATACTCTATCATGTTTTCATTACGCGTAATAAGTAGGGCCTGAGCTAGGTGCATTATAACTCCATCATGATATCTCGCACGGCTTTCGCCGCAAATCGTTTCCGTTCGCTCTCCGGTAACTCATCACTCATGTCTATACGAATAAGCACCCATCAGAACTAGGGGAGGAAAAGGGGGCAGACATACCTTTAATAGCTTTCATCCGCAACATCAACGCCTCCATCGACTCAACCTTCATCTCATCATCCCCGTCAATCCCGCCTACATCGTCGCCTCCATTCTCAATCGCAAACCGCAACCCAACCATCTCCCGCTCCAGCTCGTTCACCTCCAGATCGAACCCATCCTCGAGCAAGTGCCTCTCCAGCTCATCCTCAACACCGTCCACACCATCCGACTCCCCAGCAGGCGTCGAAGCCCAATCATGCGTCTCTAGAATCTCCCTCACCCTTCGCATACCTTGATACTCTGTTTCACGTTAGCATATATCTAAACACCCCTGAACACTCAACCCCAACCCCAAAACAACCATTCATCCACCCAACCACCATCTGTCCAAACAAAAAAAAAGAAAAAGAAGAAAACATACCCCCAAACCGATCCCTCTCCTCACTCCCCACCTCCCTAGGATCCCAATTAACAACCTCGAACCCCACCAACCCCAGATCAAACAATTTATCCTCCCACCAGGGGACAGAAAAGACCTCTTCCTCCCCCAAGCCATCGACCTCATCCGCATCCCCAGCAGCAGCAGTAGCAGTAGCAGCAGCACCACCAGACTCCCTCCCCCTGCCAACCAAAACAACCAACCCAAGAACATCACCCAGTCCTCTCTCCTCATCCATCACCCCCTTAACAGAACCCACAGCTTCCAGGAACATCCGCAGACCCTTCCACTCCGGTCTTTCCTCCACATCTGCTTCTGCTTCTACTTCTGCTTCTGCAGACGGAGACGGAGCCACGAGATCCAAATTGCGCAAGCAGATAACCACGCCCCCGATGGCATCCCTAACGACCCTCGCTTCTGGGCCGGAGAACTCTTCCCGCCATGTTCTTGGTGTGAGGGGTTCTTGTTCTTGCTTTTGTCCTTCTTCTTCTTCTTCTTCTTCTTCTTTTCCTTGGGGGTTTAGCTCCGGTTGGTCATTTTGTGTAGTTGTAGTTGTAGTTGTATTTGCACTCTCAGACCCAGAAATAGAAAGTGGGATCTCATCAACCCAAATCGGCACCTCGGCTTTATAATACCTGTTCTCGAGTCGGAGCGGGGGGTGTGTCGTGTAGCCTGCGAATGTAGTCGTCGTCGGCCTCGCAGTGGGGTCAGTATCTGGGTGGTTCTGGTTTCTGGTCTCGGTCGTCGGGGGATCAATAACGGGGCAGCCGGTTAGGGAGTGCAGGAATGGGGGGATTGTGGTGTGGGAGTGTTGCGAGGGGGTGAGGATGAGGAGGCGGCGGGGGTTGGCGATGACGTCTTGTTTTGGTGGGGTTGGTTGGGGCATTGTTGTTCTTTCTTTTGGGGGTTCTTTGGGTTAGTTTGTGTGAGTGAGAGTGAGGTTGGGATTCAAGTGGTGTAGTAGTAAGTAGGTAGGTAGGTGGTGGTGGTGAGTGTAGGTGGTGAGTAGTGGTTGAGTTGGAGATGAGCGGGGAGGATTCTTGCGGCGCTGGAAGTTTGGCTTGGGTTCGATTTGGAGAGGAATGGGTGCATAATTCTTCCTCATTCCTTTTGGTTTTTTTTTTTTTTTTTTTTTTTTTTTTTTTTTTTTTTTTTTTTTTTTTTTTTTTTTTTTTTTTTTTTTTTTTTTTTTTTTTTTTTTT